>NW_027496057.1:0-144462 GCF_021521415.1 Bidens hawaiensis | reverse complement strand
GAAGGGTTTTGCCTTTACACTGTACCCGCATCCGTCTTATGGTTACTTGTTCGCCAAGGTTTTCTTGGCTTCAATTCCCTGTGGGTGCTAGGTATGTGAAGGGTTTTGCCTTAAACACTGTACCCACATCCGTCTTATGGTTACTTGTTCGCCAAGGTAAGGGGGTATTTTCCCGCTTACTTTTTAAATTTTTGATTATTCAAATTTTGAATTTTGAAATTTGAAGAGTTGGTGAATGGATAAGAGCAATCCAATACCTCAAACGTCGTGCGACGGTTTCTTCTGACTCTGTCAGGACGTGCCAGAAGTTATGGCGACATGACATGTGGTCATTCCAGTCGTTTTATCAGGCGCGTGGGCACGAGATTTTGGGCGCGTGGCCGCGAAATTACTGGCACACGTCCTTTCAACAGCTGTTGCCAGCTTGCTTTTTGCCACGTGTCATAGTTTCATTGCACCTTCGATTTCTCTCTCCTCCGCATTAAATTCATCGCATTAATTGCGATTACTATATAAAGGGGGAGAAGGTTATTTGCAATTCACACTTTTCACTTTCATCTCTTCTTCTCAAGTAATTTCCGGCGAATTTTTCTGTTCAGTAAAGCATTACCCTGAAATCTCTTTTCATCTTTCTTCCACCATGTCTTCTCATGATGCTGATGACCAGAAGACTGCTGGCGAATGCCAGTGCTCTCTTCCTGTCGATCTGTACCAGTATATCGTCAGGAAGTTCATGCTCGAGTCTCTCGAGCCTGAGTTTCCTGAACCCCACCATACTGTGTACGATGCCCCTAGTGGCAAGATCGGGGTTTATGCTGCATTCTTTGTCTACGGAAATCTTAGGTTTCCGTTGACAAAGTTTGTGTACCGTGTCCTGGAGAGGCACGGTGTGCACCTGACCGAGGTGCACCCTATGGCCATTGCCAAGGTCCGGCACTTTGAGTGGGTGTGCCGGATTCTGGGCATCGAGCCCCATGTGGACCGCCTGATGACCTTCTACACTTGGAGGTGCATCCAGGGGTGGTACAGTCTTACAACCCGGATTAAGGGTTTAAAGATTTGTACCACCGAGCGGAGTCTTCGCTCGTGGAGAAGAGAGTTCTTCTTCATATCCGCTCGCGCCCTCCCCATCGCCATGAAGTTCAAGAATGGCCAGGCGCTTCCGAACCTTCCCGCCCTCAACTACGAGGAGGCGGAATGGTTCTCGAAGATTTCCCGGGTCCAGTCCCCGGTTTTCCGTTTTCCGGAGTCGGCGATGGTGATGTTGGGGATGAGCCGGGTGTGGAAGGCGGCGAATGCGGATAAGGTTCCGATCGTCCTTGAATATGGTTCGAACTCTGTCCCTTATGGTACGTCTTGTTTCATTTTGCTGACTTCGATTTTTACTAACTTGCTTGTTGATTTCAGAGGGGAACGATCTTCAGTCGCTCCTGAACCCGCGGGAGGAAGATGGTCCCGCGCGGATGGGTACTCGTGCTCTGGACGAGAACGAGTTGCCCATCTTAGAGCAGACCGCGGGTCGGTTCGTGGAGGTTTACCCGCCAGGCCAAGAGATCCTGAGCCACCGACGGCCAGGTAAGCCTATCTTCTACCCTGAACCTCTCAATGCTGTGCCTGCTGCTGGAGTTCATGACATTTCTTCTTCTGAGGAATCCGCAGAAGGTCCTCCACTGGTGCGGAAGAAAAAGGCTGCCGTCGGGAAGGGCAAGGAGAAGGTGGCCTCTACGGCCGACCCGGTAGTCTTATCTGACTCGGAGTCAGATAATGCAGAGGTGGCGGGGAAGCCCGGTGGTGAGGAGACCACCGCTCCGGAGGCTGCAGGTGTTACCTCCGGGGAGGCAGCGACGACGACGGTTACCGGTGTCAAGAGGCCGGCTCCATCGGGTTCGCCCCCGCTCGTCCGTGCGTTCAAGCTCAAGAAACCCCGTGAGTACCCCCATAATTCTTGTCTAGATTTGTTGTTTCAAATAAATTTTTCTAACACTTCTGCTTGTGCAGGTGTGGATGTTGACGCATTCCAGGGTGGAGTTGGAGCAAGTATTCCCCCGCCAATGACGGTAGGCTCGGTCAGCCTTCCCGAGGCGTCGACCCAGGCGTCTACGCCTGCTTCCGCTGGTTCCAGCCTTCCTGAGGCTGTTCCAGCTGAGAAGGTGTCTCCGCCGGCCGTGAGTGCAATTTTTACAGCATCTTTCACGGAGCCGACGGTTACTGTTGCTGAGGAGGTGGCGCCAAACATGGCTACCACAGCGGCTGCCACTATACCTGCGCCACCGGCACCGACGGCCGGACCATCAGGTATGCGCCAGGCTTCCCGCCGATCTATGCCACCTTCCCGTCTGCCTGACCTGTTGGATGGATTTCCTTTAGGTTCAGGTGATGGGTTTGGCGGCTATCGGCCTGTTATTGACCCTACAGGTACGTAGGGTTCTTTTTCCCTTATATATTTTTATCATCTTTTCCTAACTGCCTTTGTTTCTTTTGCAGTGTCGGATTCCAATGAAGTGTATGTTCCAAGATGGAACATACGCCGAGGAACAACCCTTCGTACCCCTGTGGAGTGCGTGGACTGGGCTCGCCACGCTGCTCCTCATGGTGCGTTGGGGGAAGCCATGTCTAGCTACCAAGAGGGTAGGCTAACCAATGAGCTTCGGGTTCTCCAGGCCCGGACGCAGCCCCGCGTCGAGCTGCTTTGTCGTGAAAACGACAAGTTAAAAGCAGCTCGCGCCAAAGATGTATCTGAAGCGCGGGCTCTTCGGGAGGAGAACCGGCAGTTGGCCGCTGCCGCAGCCGAGAAGGAGAAGGCATTCAAGGCCCTCGAGGTTGAAGTCCAGGCGCGACTCGAGGCCCGCTCCAAGGCTGCCCAAGCTGTGAATGAACAGCTTCGGCTGGCCAAGGAGACTGCGCGAAACTCAACTGAGAGGGCTGCCAAGGCTGAAGCTGTTGTTGAGCCGCTTCGCTAAGAGAATGAGCAGCTTAAATGCAAATTAAAGGCTCTTCAGCATGCTCATGACGCCTTGGCAATGGAAGATGCCAAGAAGCTGCAGGAGATCCTTGACCAGAGGGGGGTGCTTGACCGCACTGAAAGGAAACTCAAAAGCGTCGAAGAGGTTGCCGCCAAGGAAGTTCAACTTGCCAACCTTGATAAAAACGGAGCCGAACGTGCTTACAAAGAAAGTCAAGCTACCCTCCAATGGCTGCTTCGAGAAGCGTTGCCTCAGGTATCTTTATCTTTTTCTTTACGCTTTCCGCTCGTAATTAGAAAATGTTCTAACTTGTATTCTTTTGTAGGTTGCGCGTCGGGTCCTTTCAGAGACCTCTTATGACGATGCGATGAGCGCAGCCCTCAACGCTTCTCATGAGGATGGGGAGAAGACTGGCTTCCTGCTTGGTCTAGGGTTTGCTGAGAGAGGCTTTCCGCCCTCCAACTTCCCTTTATTCAATGTTAATACTGAAGCTGCTTATGACCAAGTTGTGAACCAGTACGCTGCCTTCCCGCATCCAGTGGTGGAGAAGGTGAATGAGGCTGCTGCTGCTGATGATGGGCTAAACATCCTTAAGGCTTTCCTTGGGCAGCCACGCTCAGACGGTGCTGGTCCAAGCGGAGGTGGCCCTGAAGCCTGATCCTGAAGATCTCTTCCCACCGCTAGGATAGACTTAGCTTTGTATAGATTTCTTTTAGGCGGGTAGTTACCCGGCCACTGTTGTAATACATCATTGAAATATTAATCTTTTTGCGTATAAGACTGTTATTTCCTTCTTTGGGTTCCTTGCTTTATAAACTTATGACTTGCATGTTTAAATTAGCAATTTTCCAAGTGTTCAGAATAAGAACCTTTGAACGTGGTTGATAGTGGGTTAAAGTTTCGCTTCCTCCTTCGTGATTGTGCGGGTAGAACCGTCACTTGCACTTGGTAGGATGGCAGAACTTTACCCTTATCTGACCTGCGTGTAGGTTTCTCATCTTTTGAGGATAAGTTAACCTTTGAACGTGGTTGATAATAGGTGTGAAGTTTTGCTTCCTCTTTCGTGATTGTGCGGGTAGAACCGTCACTTGCACTTAGTAGGATGGCAGAACTTTACCCTTATCTGACCTGCGTGTAGGTTTTTCTCATCTTTTGAGGATAAGTTAACCTTTGAACGTGGTTGATAATAGGTGAAGTTTTGCTTCCTCTTTCGTGATTGTGCGGGTAGAACCGTCACTTGCACTTAGTAGGATGGCAGAACTTTACCCTTATCTGACCTGCGTGTAGGTTTTTCTCATCTTTTTAAGAATTTTGTTTTGAACCGTTCGACGCGCGGTTGTCGATAGGTTAGTGTTCATTTTCCTTTCATGATTCATGCGGATAGACCGGCACTTTCATTTAATGGGATGAACTCTTTCAACTGACCTGCGTGAAGGTTTGCCACGTTATTGGGTTCGTGCGGGTAAGACCGCCTTCCCACGCAACGACTTCACGTAATGTGAATGTCGTCAGTGTTGGATAGTTTTAACCGTTCGACGCGCGGTTTGTTGACAGGTTATTATTCAGTTTCCTTAATGATTCATGCGGATAGACCGGCACTTTCATTTTTGGGTGCTGAACTTTTTCCCCTTCAACTGACCTGCGTGAAGGTTTGTCACGTTATTGGGTTCGTGCGGGTAGGACCGCCTTCCCATGCAATGACTTCACGTAATTATGCGGTGAAAACCGGCATATTAGTGTCTAGAAAAGTATAAATGTAAAATCATCAGCTTCGATATTCTTAAAGAGAATCATTTCCATTAGAAGTGGCTCTTGGCCTTCTCTTTACAAATTGGAATTGATTACATGCAAACTGTGTAATTGAACTCCCTTCCATGTTGGAGTGCCATCGAGCCGATACGCACCTGGTTCGGGATCTCGTTCTTTACGCAGCATGTAGTCTCGTTTTTGAAGCTGGAATTGGTTCGTGTTTTCCCCAGCTGGGGTTCTATACGCACTCGCCTGCCTAGCTTTTATTTCGCCACGAGGTGCGCGAGCGTCCCATCTCTGACGAATGTTTCGACCATGTCTTTTACGTCTATGCATTCTTCAGTGTTGTGGCCTTTTGTTCTGTGATAGTCACAGTACTTGCTCCGATCAGCATCGTGACGATGCCGGATTACTGGAGGCTTTGGCCATGGGAGCTCCTCAGTAGCAAATATGTCAGTGACGCTTTTGGTAAGTGGCGTCCATCTGGAGTTCCGGTGCGGCTTTACATTATCCCTTTCACCCAATCGGTGCTGTAAGCCGGATGAGGTGTCAAAGTTTACCCTTGACTGCCAAATGCCTTGCTTCCGTTTTTTGTTCAATCGGGCGGTGAGGACGTTGTCCTCTCTCGTCCTCTGGGTGTAAAGGTTTGTGTTCTGCGGAAGGTCTCTACCCAGTTGCTTCTCCGTTTCCGCATAGCGTTTGGCTGCTGTCATGATGCCATCCCATGTGGATGGCATTCCATCTTTACCCGTTAGGGTGCGGATAAGCTCTGGGTCTTGCGCGCCCTGGATGAAGGCTGCGCGAACAAGATCCTCGCTGATATTGCCCAAACTTAACTTCTTTGAGTTGAAGCGAGTGATGAAGTTTGGCAGAGATTCATCTTCTTCCCGTGTGCATTTGAGGATTGTCCATTGCTCCTCGGTATACTTTCGCTGCTGGCTGAAGTGTTGGCTAAACTTCTGCTGGAAGTCTGCCCAGTCGTAAATGTGGTTAACCGGTAAACGATCAAACCAAGCCCTAGCAGCCCCCACCAGCGTCATTTGGAACATGTAACACCACGTGGGTTCCGTCCAATTGCTAACGGTTGCCCCCGCTATGAACCTGTTCAAATGATCGTCTGGATCAGATAGGCCGTCATATGTGCCTATGTTAGGCATTTGTTTAGCACTTTTCGGGGCAATTGCTTCAGCAATGTCCCTTGCAAATTTGGACGTTCCTGCATTTGTAACGTTTGGTCTGAACGTTTTAGAGAAGTCTCGTGGACTTCTATCTATGCTTTTTGGTTTGAAGGCTTGTCCAAAATGCCTTTTCGCTTGGGTTTCCGTTTCTTTACGCTTCCCTTTTGCTTTATGACGAGGGTTCGCGTCGGAGTCGGATTCCTCCGAGTCATCCTCCCAGTATTCGAATTCGTCGGCCTGTTGCACGGAACGCAAGCGTTCATTTAACTCAGCCTGGAATTCCTTTTGTCGTGCCTCCGCCCATGCCTTGACTTCGTCGAGAGTCTGGCGGGGGAGTCTTCGTTTTTCAAACTGGGTATCGGTGGATCCCAGTAGGCGGTCATTTACTGCACTTGCCCCTGCTTTAGTAAGTGGGGTAGTGTTCGTAAAATTTACTTCACTTGCTCCGGCTTCGGTAGCCGGAGTAGTGTTTGTAAAAACTGTGTTGCCGGTATTCCCCCCAATAGCTGGGGTTGTGGTTACCGGAATTTCTCTAACCATCTTTTGTATAAAGTTTTGAAAAAACTGGAGAAAATTGTAGTTCTAGCTTTATGCACGGATGGCGCCAATGAAGAAACACTAACCGGACCCCGGGCAGGTTACTGGTAACCTGGGGGTTGGAGAGATGTTTCCCACGAGGGGTTAGACCCTTGGAAGATGGTTCTTCTGATAACCTGCAAAACAGACACCGTGAGCTCGTCACTGAGAAGGGGGGGGTTCCTCCTTGTGACCACCCTCCGGCGTGAGAATCAGACTAGATTGCTCTTTAAATATAAAAGTATATTAAGAGATTGCTAGAGCAGATATCAGGTATATTATGATGATAATGTAATAATATATGATAAGATGAGATGATCATACCATTTGTGGTATTTATAGCCGAAGGTAGGTTTCCAAGGGGTTTAGCCGGCCCAACACGCTACCAACTGTAACCTATGCACGTGCCCTGCCTGTGAGTGGTGGATAGGTAGCGGCTGACACAGAGCAGGCGTGTCGTGCACTCTTCCTCTTCTGCCAACTACAGGCTAGGCACGTGGTATGGCAGGAGTTGGTGGGTAGGCGGCGGCTATTGGTCACAGTGCTGTGGCGTGCTGTCTGCCCTGCTGCTGTCAGTGAGCTGTCGCATCTCTGATCAGATCTTTTGCCCATACCTCGTCAGGTACAGTAAAAGATCCTTCAGTATACGGACTGGCTTATTTGGGCGGGAGTATTCCCCCTCCCGCCTCTGTGCGGGATTGCTCCCGGCTTGGCTCATTCCTTCAGGTGACACTGAACGATTGAGAGCTAAGTGCCTTGTGCGTGTAGCCATGCTGCGCGGGTGGCCTTCCCTAATGGCTTGTATCCGAGGCTGCGGGGACAGGCGGAGTCCTTCACCATTGGGAGGCATTTCCTGCGGGACCAGCTTGCGTACTGCGCGTAAGGACGTCACGTCTCTGAGCATGGTTGGTCCTGCGGATCCAGTTGGTCTCTGCGCAGACGTCCCTGTTTAAGGTGAGTCTTGCGGGTCCAACTGGGCTCTGCTGGGACCTACCTCTTCAATAGCCGAGGGCAATTTCGTCACTTTCTCAACCCCTTCTTCAAACACTGTTCCCATACCCATATAAAAATGGGACTCAATATGACAATGAAAAGCCCAAACACCCGGGTTATCGGCTATAAACCGCAAAGCGGTCCACCCGTAAGGATGAACCGGTACGGTATTCTTCATAATCGGGCTCACCAAGTTATAACTCTTCGGGTCCTTTGAGACATTAAACTTCCCACGTCCATACCCGACAACCCAAAAGTCATGCCCGTGTAAATGCCACGGGTGTGTCTCACTATTATTAACATTCATTGTGTTCGCATTTTGAAGAATAATATCTACCGTTGTATTAAACTTTAGCCTATACAAAGAGTTGCTAGTAGTGGCATTAACATTAGGTGCAACTACTTTAATGTCATAGTTTTCGTACCCGTTGATGATATCCGGAGGCGGGGTTTGTTCAAACGTGTGAAGTAGGTTTTGTTTGAGTGATACGAGGTACGGTGTATGAGGAAGGGTAAAAGAGACGTTATTAATAGACCATTTCACGCTTCCGTTGATTCTGTTTTGTGTGTTCAAAAGAATAATAACTCTGTCTGATGTTTGAGGCACAGGGTGTATGTAACCAGGATGTGACTTGATCGCAAGGCTTTGGTTAACCCTAGCATCAATGTCGTTCCAAAATGGTCCACTTGGTGGGACCATTGGTGGGGACTTTGTGGGATGGTTTGTGTGAAAGTAAAAAGGATTGATTTATTTCATAAACTCATATACAATATTTATAAAGAGAATAACAACAATCAAAGAATAAAATAAGGAGAGAATATCTCCTTTTTAAAAATATGACTAACTAACTTTGGTCAACATAGATTGAATTTGAATCTTCCACTTTTAGTGGCTATTAGTTTGGGTAATAGTTGAAAATGGCTAAGCCATTTGGGGTTGTGTTGTTGACTCACCATTTTTGACACAGCCCAATAGTTTCTTGATGGGTCTTGGTTTGCAGTGATCAAAACCGAGTAAGTTTCACCTGTGTAAATAAAAAGACTATTTACCACAAAAGGTTCGACATAGTGACCGTCGGTTTCAACAACCGTCATATTATGCCCCTGTATTATTCGTGTCAAAAACATCAGCTTAACCCAATCACGTCACAATTATTCAATAAATAAACGATTTGAATATTCATGGGTTTACCTCTATTTCGAAACTAAGAGCAGCCAAAGCAGTTAGACTTCCGATCCTAAGCCGGTAAATTTTTCCAGGAACAACGGTTAAAACGTACGGTGAGCATTCGGGATTCGTGGCATTACAAAGTCTGGTTGCAATCCCGAGTGTACTACAATTGAATTGTCCTTTCCCTTGAATCAACAATGACTGAAAGTAAAATCAAAAGATTTAAACTTGGGAAAATAACCAAAATATCAATTTTTTTTAGCATTAACTTTAATAAAATGATATTTGACACCTTTTTATCTACACAAATATCATTTAAATTTTTTTCTTATTAAGAAAATGGTTGTAGATTAAAATCTACTCCGCCATGTTGAATTTGCTTTGTCAAATAGAAATCTGACTGCACCATATGACATATGTCGTCTTCTTGTTGATCAGTACTTTTAAAAATCAAGACTTATTCCGCTAATTATTTATGTCACAATGGCAATATATTTTGGTTATTTTCCTTCCAAGTTTTACAAAACTTAAGGTGAAAATATATAATTTGACTTAATTTTTTTTGAGTTACAAAATCATATGAAAACTTATGATAATTTGTTGTGACTATGCATGAAACTGTCTATATGTGATTTGTTGTGATAAAAGATATTCATAGTAGTTGAATATATTATATATACCTGAGGATCACCAACCCAAACAAAGGGGATGGAGGAAAGTCCGGCGGCTTGTTCATAGGTGCTTTTGTGATACCAATCGTTAAGAATGATGCTTCTATCGTAGTCGTAGGAGAAGGGTTCGGATTCACCAGCAGGCAGTGCCACTCGAATCGATCCGTATAACCCTGCCTCTCGTTGCATACCGTAGTGTGCATGGTACAAGTATGTTCCTGCCTGCATATATAAAACAATAAATCAAATCAGTAAAATTATTATGAGGAAACTTTGAACAAAAATGTGTACAACATCAAGAGAACAAAGCTTTTTAGATCTTACGTTTTTTATACCTACAAATTATGAACATAACCTTTTACGTTTATTAATGGCAAATGCATCAACTTAACGCGCACACCCTGAACCATGTAATTAGGTAACACCGATATAACCTATTCTTTTAAACAGGTCAAACGATTTAGCAGATAAAAGCCATATTATAGATTCAAGTTGTAGACAGGTTAATGTGTTGTAAAAATATTCCAACTGGGTTGTAATAACTTAAACATCCGCGACACATATATGCATCGCATGCATTATATTTTAATTTATTTACGGCTGTCATTCTTGCTTTGGTGGGATGGTAAGGTAGTTATAAGAGTGTTGAATGGAAGGTAAAAGTTCAATGCATGTAAAATGTATCATTTAGACATCTAAATAGAAAACTAATTTATTACACGTTACAACCTCACTTGAACACAATCTACTTATTAAACATGTACGGACTTATTACAAACGGCCAAACCACTTAAACCTTAGTCAAAACTTGATTATTTTTATGTCATGTTAACGTGTCGCGTATGGAACAAATTGCCGCTATACCCGGAAATTTGAGTGAAACCTTGTGCAACTAGGCGAGCTTTATAACGATCAAGTGAACCATCTGCTTTGTATTTGATCCTATAGATCCATTTAGAGCCAACCACATTGGAGTTGATGGGACGTTTTACGAGATCCCATGTATCATTATTACGAAGCGCGGTTAGTTCTTCATTCATTGCCGTTACCCATTTTGGATTTTTGGATGCGGTTTTTATGCCCTTGGGAATATGAGTGGTAAATAAGGCATGATGTAAGTGATTGGAAGAGAGATAGTATAGGTTGGCAAAATGTATTTGTTTATAAATGCCAGATTTGGATCTTGTGTTCATATGATGAATTGAGGTATTAGGTGGAGGTTGTGATAATGTAGGAATGGTAGTTGAAAATTGTGGTAGTTGTAGTGGGGCTGTAGAGAATTCGGATGGCAAGGGGGAATTGGGTGGGGTTGGGCTTGGAGGGTTAACAATTTTGGGTGGAGTGAGTATGTGGGTTGTGGGCTTGGGCTGGAAATTGAACAGGATGATCTGGGCAAAGTTTGCAAGGATGGGATGGTGATGTTGGAATGGAAGGAGGAGCCACACACTGGAATGATGGCTCGGGAGATGGGATCGCGTCATCAAAGTTGGAGAAAACAAGTTTGGCTTCGTCAACCGCTGATACAATACCGGAAAAAGGAAAAGTATCTTCATCGAATTTCCCATGACGGGTCATGTAAATTCGAGAGGTGGTCGGATCAAGACATCGATAACCCTTGTATTTTGGGCTATAGCCGATGAATATGCAAGGGGTACTTCGAGGAGAGAGTTTATGTTTGGTGTAATCTCGAAGATATGGAAATAACCGACAACCAAAAACTCGAAATGTCGAGTAACAAGGCGGTTGATGAAACAGTAATTCAAATGGGGATTTATTGTCGAGAAGCGGCGTCGGTATGCGGTTTATAATGAAGGTGGCTGAAGTAAATGCGTCAAGCCATAACTTAGCCGGTGCATGGGCATTAAACATCATCGCGAGACCCGTTTCGGTTATATGACGATGTTTGTGTTCGGCTCGACCGTTTTGTTGAGGTGTATGTGGGCATGATAATCTATGAAAAATGCCATGTTGTTGAAAAAGGTTTTGGACCTGATTGTTGGTAAATTCGGTACCACCGTCGCTTTGAAAAACTTTGACATTAGTCGTGAATTGATTTTGAACAAAGTTTAGGAAGGTTACAAGTATATCGTAGAAATCCGACTTATATTTCAATGGGTAAAACCATGTAAATCGGGAGAAATCATCTACAAATATAACATAGTATAAATAACCATCCGTAGACGGGACTGGTGCGGGACCCCAAAGATCACAATGAATCAAATCCAAAACATGCGAGGATCGTTTATTATTATCAACAAATGGCAAACGATGAGCTTTAGAAAGTTCACATGACGAACATAAGCCCGATTTGGGTAATAAAGAAGTAACAAACACATGCCCAAGTTTATTTAAAATGGAAATAACATCAAACGAGACATGGCCTAAACGGCTATGCCATTTATTAAACGAAGCACGAAGATGAGGAGCAACAAGAGCAGCAACGAGAGACTTGTGACTTTGGGAGAGGACATAGAATCCATTTTCACAAGTGCCTCTAGCGAGTACCGCCGCCGTTTTTCGATCCTGAATATGAAAGAAGTTATTAGAAAACAAAACATCGACAGGTGAATCATTGGTTAATCGACTAATAGATAGAAGATTTTTTGTTAAATTGGGGACAACAAGGACGTTCTGTAAAGGGATATTATTGAGTTTTGTGTTGCCAATATTGGTAACCGGTAGTGATTGCCCGTTACCAAAAGTAACACGAGTATTACCCGTGTTGGTATGAGATTCGGCAAGACCATCTGTGGATCGTAGCATGTGGGCTGTGGCACCCGAATCCGTTGTCCAATCTGGGTTAACCGCACATTGAGCATGGAAGGCATGAGCAAGGTTGGCATCTAAAGGTGTAGCCCGTTGGGCGTAATTTGCCAAATCTGGACACGAGCTCGCATAATGACCATCCTTTCTGCACAATTGGCAGTGGGGTGGTCGGCAGTTGTTGGTAGAACGACCACGACTCGATGATGAACCCCGAAAACGACCCGATGATGAGCCGCGGTTGTAGGATTCACGATTGGATTTTGAGGATCGAGTGAACTGATTTGTGTGGGCTGAAAAAGCAGCTTGTGGGGTAGCTTGGGTGTTTAGAGTTTGAAGGAATAGCTCATGATTTTCGGCTTGGTCCAGAATATCACGAAAAGGGGGTGCGGGACGAACCATACGTTGGGCAGTAGAAAAAGTTTCAAAGGTGGAACCAAGGCCACATAAAAAATGGTGCCTTTTGTCTTCATCAGTGACCGATTGCAGCTAGTTGATCACATAGCATTTTGAACTTCCGACCGTAGTCGGACACGGTGGAATTACCCTTTTTTAACTAGACGAAGAGTGTCCAGGAGAGTGTGCATTCTTTCAACAGTACAAGTGCTCAAGGGCACGCCAAATCTGAAAGGCAGAGGTATGACCTATGGCCTCGGCCATAGCCTCTTTCCAGATGATAAGTTCTGGATTAGGGACGGTTTTACCGTCATCAGCAATGGTGGTTGGGGGTTCGGATTTTGAACCATCAATATGGTGGAGAAGATTAAGATATGAGATAACAGGGTAGACTTTGTTCTTCCAATAGAGATAGTTTGTAGATGAGAGTTTGAGTGGTATGAGATGAAGTAGGGTGTGAATAGGGGCTGTGTTGGAAATGGCAGTGGAGGAAGAATTGGTGCTAGCCATGGGTAAGCAGGGGATGGAACGATGATTGAAGAAAAAAATTGCAAGGTTTTAGAAAACCTGGTGTGATACCATGTGAAAGTAAAAAGGATTGATTTATTTCATAAACTCATATACAATATTTATAAAGAGAATAACAACAATCAAAGAATAAAATAAGGAGAGAATATCCCCTTTTTAAAAATATGACTAACTAACTTTGGTCAACATAGATTGAATTTGAATCTTCCACTTTTAGTGGCTATTAGTTTGGGTAATACTTGAAAATGGCTAAGCCATCTGGGGTTGTGTTGTTACGACTCACCATTTTTGACACAGCCCAATAGTTTCTTGATGGGTCTTGGTTTGCGGTGATCAAAACCGAGTAAGTTTCACCTGTGTAAATAAAAAGACTATTTACCACAAAAGGTTCGACATAGTGACCGTCGGTTTCAACAACCGTCATATTATGCCCCTGTATTATTCGTGTCAAAAACATCAGCTTAACCCAATCACGTCACAATTATTCAATAAATAAAAAAATTTAAATATTCATGGGTTTACCTCTATTTCGAAACTAAGAGCAGCCAAAGCAGTTAGACTTCCGATCCTAAGCCGGTAAATTTTTCCAGGAACAACGGTTAAAACGTACGGTGAGCATTCGGGATTCGTGGCATTACAAAGTCTGGTTGCAATCCCGAGTGTACTACAATTGAATTGTCCTTTCCCTTGAATCAACAATGACTGAAAGTAAAATCAAAAGATTTAAACTTGGGAAAATAACCAAAATATCAATTTTTTTTAGCATTAGCTTTAATAAAATGGTATTTGACACCTTTTTATCTACACAAATATCATTTAAATTTTTTTCTTATTAAGAAAATGGTTGTAGATTAAAATCTACTCCGCCATGTTGAATTTGCTTTGTCAAATAGAAATCTGACTGCACCATATGACATATGTCGTCTTCTTGTTGATCAATACTTTTAAAAATCAAGACTTATTCCGCTAATTATTTATGTCACAATGGCAATATATTTTGGTTATTTTCCTTCCAAGTTTTACAAAACTTAAGGTGAACTTTTCGGGTTTTTCAGCATGGTTAGCCATTGTGGTCGCTCCCACATTGGCTGGGGTGGTCAAATGGACAGCAGGGGTAGCATTAGAAATGTTTGGGGTTGGTCCTGTCATTCTTGCACACAGAAAACATACCAAGTTAGTAACTTAGAAAAAAAATTCAGAAAATTCTAAAATTTGCCAGATAAATTTATCCCGTTCGAGATAGCTTTATCTCGTGCGAGATAACAAAACCAGCCCAAAAAAGGAGCCTTTTCTGATTTCAGAATGCTAAACCAAGAACGAATCTGTCTAAGTCCAACTTTGAAGATCCAATTCTTGATTCTAAGACCAAAACAGAAATGAAAAACTGTTTTTAAAACATATACTATTTTGAAACAAAACTGGTTTGTATCAAAATAGAATAGTTTCTGAAAATTTAAGCAAAGTTTTCACGATAAGCTATCTCGTGCTAGATAGCCAAAAACAGCCCAAAAAGGAGCATTTTCTGATTTCAGAATGCTAAACCAAGAACGAATCTATCTAAGTCCTACTTTGAAGATCCAATTCTTGATTCTGAGACCAAAACAGAAAAGAAAAAAACTGTTTTTAAAACATATACTATTTTGAAACAAAACTGGTTTGGATCAAAACAGAATAGTTTCTGAAAATTTAAACAAAGTTTTCACGAAACGGTTTTAAAAATACTGTTTTAAGATTGTAGGAACCGAATTCATGAATTGAGTAAATAAACAGAAAATTAACAAACAGTTTTATTACTCATACAATACAATACAAGAATCTGAAATACAATACAGAATCAAAGAAATAAACCAAATACAATACGAAAAAAAATATATAAACGGTTTGGCTGAGGATCGTGTTGAACACAGGGCCCTTAAAACAATATTTCAAGTCTCCCAAGAGAACTCGTTGTTTCCCAGGGTACAACAGCCGGAGCAGTAGTACTGTCGGAGTTAACCGTAAACCTGAAAAAGGTTCGAATAAAAGAAACCGGAAATGTAGAAGAAGAAGAAGAAGTTGGAAAAACCTTGCAACAATGCTTGTGTTGTGTGTAAGGTTTGGTGTGTGTTGCAACTTAGTTTACCTCTCTATTTATAGAGGAAAAACAAGGCACAAGTTTTTCATCCCACCAATGTGGGATACACTACTATAATATTTTCCTTCAAATACACACAATCACACATCGATATCTCATTCATCAATGTCTATTAGTGTGCATTTGTTATGTCATAACAACCTACTAATGCACACGTAACAAATTTTTCAACATCTTGCGAGCAGGTGAGATATATATATATATATTAATATTAGAGAAGCATCTTTGTGCTTATATATGTGTGTATGTGTACCTATATAGATTAATATATATGTATTCTATTAGCATATAGTAATGGAAATTGCTTTCTGGTTTCCCTACCGCTACCGTTACTTGTATTGTAATATGCATGTCATGTTGAATGAATGAAAGTCGCATTTTAGATATTTTTTTTGGATATATAGTTGACTTTGAATGAGGATAGTGTGCTACTAGGCTAGTAATATCTTCAAAAGATATTATTATATTAGTTGATGATACATCTCAATTCTTATGATAATTATGTAAACTTTATGAGATTATCAAGGGTTAGGTTTAGTATGAAACATTGTATCATGTATATATACTACTACTTTTATCCTTCGTATTATGAAGGCTGTTTTACGTTATTCGTTTTGAATATTTATATATTTTTTTAGGTTTAATTTTTTTTATTGTAATGAAATTTATAATGTACTTAGAGTTTGATAATAAAAAGGGTTCACAAATAACTAAGATGTTATAATCTGGTTTAAAAGTTATCTGGGTTTGGTAAGACCCAAAACCCACTTATTTCTTTTACTATAAAATTGTTTCTTAATTATAATAATATGTTTTTATAAAAAATCATATAATAATTTTTAATATATCCTATTTTATAGGATTTTCACATCAATAATTTGGTGAAAATAATTTTTAATTTAATGAGATGTTATAACCCGTTTAAGAAATATCTGGGTTTAGTAAGACTTATGCATGTGAATTCGTGTCAAATGCATGAGAAACCTCCATTTAAAAATCAAACAAATCTGATGACTCCAAAAAAGGGGGAACGACCACATCGCGACACGAAAGATTTTTATGTTTTCGTTTATATATATTATAGATGTAAGCTTAGTTAGAGTTTGCTTAGTTAGAGTTTTGTTTTTTCACGTCATCAAAAGGTTATTTGACCCTATCAAGTGAGTTAATGGAATTTTATAAAAGTTTAAAACGGGTTGGTATAACTCTGAAACTTTTGTAAAACACAACGTCTAGAGCCGTCTAGAGGTCTTTCTGCTATATAAAATTATACAACCTTATAAAAATATTCAATATATTTTTAACATTTTAAGACGCATGAAAAGTGATTTACATAAATGTTACGAAGAAATCAATATATTAGAGGGTTTGTAATTTTTTCCTAAGATGAAAATGGTGTAAATCCACTACATGTGGCCTATTGATAGGAAAACATGAGTTATTCAGTAGAAATTCAAGTTCCATTATTTTGTGTCATTTTTAGTGCATGGATTAAGGGAATAAATGATTTAAGTTAGGCCTTGTGTAAGGTTGTCAGTTCGAATCCTGAATCCACTTTGGTTTTCATTTCATCGTGTGTTACGCTATGGAGATGATAGACCATCAACGGAGAACATGTAAAATAGATAAATTAAATTAAGGTTTGATGATGAAAGTGTTTATCAATAAATGAGATCTTATAACCCATTTGAAGGTTATTAGAGTTTGGTAAGACCCATAACCCGTGAAAATTATTCTTTGATGATAAAAACGAGTTGTTTTATAAATAAATGAGATGTTATAACCCGTTTAAGGATTATCCGGGTTTGGTGAGACCCATGACCCATGAAAATTATTGTTTGATTATGAAATAGTTTTACAAATAAATGAGATGTTATAACCCATTTAAAGACTATCCGGGTTTGGTAAGACCCATACCCGTGAATTCGAGTCAAATGCATGAGAAGAATTCTTTTATAAATCAAGCAATCTGGTGGCTCTAAAGAATTGGGGGAACAACCTGAGAGCGACACATAAGATTTTATGGTAGGCAATTATATAGATAGTTAGATATATATGGGAGAGGATCATGAGAGAACTCCATTTTATGGAGAGAACTAATAATGAAGTATTTTTAATTTAATTAAAAAAAATATTTTTTCATTTTTTTTTCTTTCATCCTTCTTATATGTTGTTATTCTTCATCACAAAAAAAATAAAAATAAAAAAAATTAACGAGTAATGCATATATGCAATACACCGACTTTTTTTTATAATGCATATGTGCAATAGTGTGCATTTTGATATTTGAAATAGTGTTGAATAGCATATATATAGTTGTTTGTATTGTTTATTTGCAATAGTGTTATACTATATACAAAAATTAAAAAAAAATCGATACAGTGCATATGTGCATTAGTGTTGTATTACATATTAGCGATAATGTGTTTTGCATACAATTATTAGTGTCGTATTTGCATATATTCAATAGTGTGTATTGGATAATGCAATTGTGTTGTATTATATGTAATAAAACACTATTGTATATATGCAATGGGTATTATTGCACATATGCACTATAGTACTACACCGACAAGTTTTTTTTTTAAGTATCAATATCATCTTATTAAAATGAGGAAAGAAAAAAAAAATCACAAAATAATTTTTTTAAAATAGTTAAAAATAATTCTTTACTAGTTATCTAGTTCTCTCTTTAAGAGGAGTTCTCTCTAGATCTCACCGATATATATATATATATATATATATAGGGGATGGATAATTTGAGAACCTCTTGAGTTGTTAGAACTTTGAGAACTCAATATGAACCACACATTTAATTAAATGAGTATGAAATATATGGCCGAGAATAAATCTGATTAAAAAATTAATCAGGAGAGAGAATAAGTATTTTTGATGATTACACAAGTTTAAATGTTAGTTACACATGTGTAATAAGTCGATTCGGTGTGTAAAAAAATACTGTAATTTTTTGTACATTACTTACACTTACGTATTACACATGTGTAAAAAAAATTCTTAAACCCAATAATTACAATTATGCCATAATCAATATAGTTTATAGATTAATCTTAATCAATGGTTGTAAATCCTTTCTTACATTTCTTGCAGTAAAATGACTTCTCTCTTGAACCATCCCCTATATATATATATATATAATGTTTAAGAGAGAACACCGTACATAAATTATTATATTTTAATCATATATACTAACGTTAAGACAGGGTCTACCAAGACAATTTCCAAAAATTTGACTCGGTCAACCTGCACGATATATTTTTATTTAATCAAGGTCCGATGATTGCTTCTTGCGGAGAAGATTACAGATTTACATCTGAAGTAAATTTATATTATATTAGTGTCATAAAATGTCTTGAATTAGACATCATTTGAAAGTTTCTTGTTGAGGTGGTTTAAGGGTTTTAAAACCTTTATATTTCTTTCTACGTACGGCAGTTTAATTAGTTTTATAGGCATACAAAAGTGACAAAATGGATGAAACAATGAGTTAGATAAGTACATGTTAAAAGGGATTTATCAAAACGATATGTTTAACGTACATAAGATGAAAATGAGTCAGGATGGATTATTTGGCATGTTTATATATCATTTATCCTTTATAAGTAGTTTAAACTTCAAATACTATTTTTTTATAAATAAATAGTTTTAGGAGTTGTGTTTGATAACATATCAAACAATTTATGTTTTGTTCGACTTATTAAAATTTATTATAACTTCAGACCGAGTTAACACTTTATTGTAACTTTATTGTGACGGGAATCAAGTTATGTTTAGATTTTCATATGCGGACAAATCCATAGTTATTCCTTAATTGCTAGATGTCGGTAATCCGTTCATGAAGATCAATGGAGGATATGTTGATGTATATTTTGTATAACAATAAAATTTAGAGGGTTTATTTGACGTTATTAGTACCGTGTACACATTTTATCGTTGAATGAAAAGATTATTATAATTTTTTCTATTAAACTTTATAAGTTAGCTAAACGTTTTTTTTTCTTTTTCTTATTAAATTTGTAGCAATTGATCTATAAAAGATGGCATTCAAGTTATTCAAATTTTTTTAGACACAAGTGACAAAATTCATTAACCAAAATGAGTTTTAAAAACTATATATGATTGAGTTATTTAGACATTCAATATTGATGTGCAGAAAAAAAAACATGGAAAAATGTTATTGTTGACAGCTTCAAAGGTTTTGAGTTTACTTTCATATTTTATTGAGTCAACTACAAATATATATCCTTCATCTACTTTTATTTTTCTTCCAATCTCTTCAACCTCAGTCACAAGGCATATGAATGCAACCTTACATATACATTTATGATGATTTAAGAAATCTACTTTAAAAACACTAAAAATCGTAAAACTTGGAAAGTTAACCAAAGATAACAAACTAGACCATGATATGAATGACCAGATGGGAAATTGAACTAGCCCGAGTTAAGGCAAGGGCGAGTTTTCAGAGCTGTTCGCTTTGGATATGACATCAGGGGCAAAGGGGTTTTAGTTAGGCCTCTAAATGAACCAAACGTTCAATGAACTGTTCTGAGCCATTTGACGGGATGTTCGTTCATGTAATTAATGGAGAAACATGAAGAAAAATGTATGTTCGATTATTTAAACAAAGGAACATGAACACATGTTTCGGTTGTTCATTTATATTTGTGAACATACGTTTATAATGTTCATTAATTTATGTTTGTTTATGTTTTGGATGAAACTTTTGATGAATAATCTAGTTAATATTTTATGTTTGTTCGTTTGTGTTCATTTAATTAATGTAAGCGTTTGTGTTTGTTTATGCTTGCTTGTGTTTTTTATGTTCCGTTTGTCTTTGTTAAGTAATGCTCATTTATCATTTTTTGTGTTACTGAATTGTTCGTTTAATTTTTAAACGAACGAAAATGAATACAAATTGTTGTCTAATTTAGTGATTGTTTGGTTTGCTAACAATCCTAGTTTTGATATTAGTTTGCCTGAAAATCCGATAACAAAATAATTTGTTTAGTGTACACATGTAATTTAATAATATTATATGTGACGTGCATATTTAATTATCAATAATGTATCAAATTAGTAAAAAGAATAAGTATATTCATCAGAAATTTTGAGATGTGTATTTGCGGAATTATTGGTCTCAACTTGATAGACAACACGGTGACTTTTTTTTTTTTTTTGGCTAAAGCTATATTTATTTATTTTTTTTAGAATTTGCAAAATATTATATATTCTTGCAAGAACTTATAAGACATACATAACTTCAAAAGTTATTTATTAGTTATATTAATACAATTTTATTTTCAGTTAAGTACTTGTTAAAGCTCAAGACCAGATTGGAATATTTAAATATGAGAACATTTTTAAAATAATCTATTTTATAAGAGAGAAACTTGATTTGGCTTAAAATTAGAAATCTTTCTCAAAATGTCCCTCTAAAAATTTACAAAAGCGACGCTTTTGAATTTGTGCCGATAAATTTCCTAACCCACTAATATTATGTCACATGTAATATGTCTGATCCCGCACGTTAATTTTCTAATATTACCCCTCTTGATGTTTGATTGAAATTCGCCTCTAAAGATAAAACTCACATAAAATTTGTCTGGTCCGATGAATTTAAAAAAACAAGATTTTCGACATTTTTGGAAAACTAACGAAGAAGATGAAAACATGATGAAACATCACGTGATCGATGATTTTCACGGAGACGGTTTTGTTACCAAATCTCACGAGTCCAATGGATTTGCTTAGAAAAATTGCGGGTGGGGTTAGACATATTACACATGTCAATATATTGGTGGCTAATAAAATCTATCGGCAGGAATCCAAAAGCATCGGCTCCGTGACTTTTCGTAGGGACATTATGGGAAACATTTCAAATTTTGGGCGAAATCTAGATTCTCTCTCATCATATGGATCATTTTAGGATTTTTCGCATTAAATATCTCACCAAGTTGAAATAAAAAGAACTCTAACACCACCACCACCACCACCACCACCATCATCATCATCATCATCATCATCATCATCATACTCAGTAAATCCCACCAATACTAAAGCGATGGTAGGGTCCGATAAGAGTAAAATGTAGACGACCTTATCTGTACCCTGCAGGAATAGAGAAACTGCTTCTAGTGAGATTTCCGGTTCGATGGTGGTTTTGCATCAAGCTTTGGACATAAGTTAGATAACACTCAACCATCGGGATCCCGACAATTGGTGCGCACACCATTGTCTTTAAGCAATCAACACCACCGTCATGATGGCTGATTAACCTTCCGCCACTTTTAACGCTATTTTCACGAAATTAGTAAAATAACACCAAAATTAGTGCAATTTTGTTTTTGCCCACCCGAGAGCGCGCACGCATATACATCATATGCACACATCGCAAGCACGTCGTCTATCCTAACAACTTAAATTTTATGAATTCATGCCGGTCATTAAGGAGGTAATTAAGGGCCCTAATTTTCTGAGCTAATTCCGGTGAATCACTATCTTTGAAATGTGATAAAAAGTTTCTAGTACACCTATAGACTATAGTCATCAAAACAACTTCTTGTTTTTGTTTTTACATGATCAAGTTCAACATTTGCTTAAGCTATACTTTTCAGTCCCATATAATTCACAATTATTCATTCTTGGATATAGTTATTGTCCTTATGGATAATATTTGATTAAGACTTAATGCGCAAAGGTGCATGTTTTTGACCTGAACATGTTTCGACCAGTTACAACCGACCTGACTCGCTCGTTTTGCCACTCACATCAACAAGATAATGACTTTCGGTATTTGCTAAACTTTTGCGTTCCATTTTGAACAAGTAAACATGATACAATGATTGCATCCTGAAGAACCAAACTCATGCAAAAACATTCACAGTTTTAATAAAAGTTAAAAAAAAAATTCAAGGCGAAAAATTCCAGGCAGTCGAGAACGCTGCATAAAGCTACAGTTTGTACACGGGCCAGTAAACTTATACGCTTCCTGTAAAATCAAACTATCATTTGCTTCTTCCTCGAGCCTCGTCACCACCATTTTTTATCAGATAAAGATATAAGCTGCATTAAAAAATGCTCAAAGATGTCATTACCATAAAACGCTCAAAGTTTCTTTAAATTTAACTCAAAACTTAAGTATCCATCTAACAGAAATATTAGTCGTCCCGAAACTGGTGTGTTGGGTTAACAGGTCAAAGCGAGGCCATAACTATTTTATATTTGCTTTTCTTGAATTAACAAATTATAATGTTTTCAATACAATAACGTTACAATGATGATATAGTTTTTTGAAATAAAACAACTATGGGAGATACTATGAATTTTTAGAGAACTCTAGGCGAGTTTTTGACCTTATTAACTTAACCCGCGTGGCCGTGCCAAGTTTTAGCTGACTTATTCAATGATACTGATTTGACCTTTTAGAGACCAACTATACCCCAAAATCAACCCGTTTACCCGTAAATGGGACCAAAATGCTACCTATAATATATAACAAAGATATTCTAGAGACTCTGGACCCTATACTCTTCTACCCCACCCCCACCATTTAACCATTAACATGACCAAATTGATGTAACCGGCTATTTAGTTACTTGACAATCTGGATATTGAAAATCCGCTCACCAAGTGATGAGGTGGGACCTGATGTTAAGTA
Source organism: Bidens hawaiensis (assembly GCF_021521415.1). Lineage (NCBI taxonomy): Eukaryota > Viridiplantae > Streptophyta > Magnoliopsida > Asterales > Asteraceae > Bidens > Bidens hawaiensis. The sequence continues at coordinate 121,662 of NW_027496057.1, read as the reverse complement.
TAGTCGATTACCTATAAAAAAATTAAAATGTAAGTTTATTTACCTATATAACATTGAAATAAGTTCATCATCATCATCATCGTACTCAGTAAATCCCACCAATAGCAAAGCTATGGTAGGGTCTGAGGAGGGTAAGAAATAGACAGCCTTACCTCTACCCCGTAGGAATAGAGAGGCATCAAGCCTTGGACATAAGGCACATAACACTCAACTATTGGGACACCGGCCGATTGGTGCATGTACCCCTGCCTAGAGGCATCAAGCCTTGGACATAAGGCACTTCACGAGATTAGTAAAATAACGTCAAAATTGGTGCAATTTCACTTTTGCCCACCCGAGGGTAAACTACAACAGACCATGACAATGATCATATATCATGTATCTTTAACCACCAATCTGGCAAGAATGTATAGCCCCACACATTATTTTCTAGACTTCGTGCCGGTACCCTTACAGCCATGAAAGAATGCCTTCTGCACATTTCTTGGAACTCATATTTCTGATGATTAAGTGACAGATGATCTATACCTAGAAGTCAGTTTCTAATAAGATACAAAAGTCCTTATCAGGTACATACTGTATAGTATAAATAATATAAACCTTCATAGATTCGTAATTGGTGTAGCAAGGAAAACAAGCTTCGATGGGAGGCAGGTACGGTTAGAGCATGGAGCAGGTAGAGTAGCTAGTTCTTGTTCACTCAAAGCATCGGAAGGACTGCGATAGGTTATGAAATAATAATATACCTCACAGTTTTCCGCTCAATTATGGTGTGAAGCGTTTGGTTTTCAAAGGCGAGCCCGGCACGCGCCTAGGTGAGCACCTCGGTCCATCGCAATGGTTCCATTCAGGCGCTAAAACTGGACCTAAGAAGATCCAAAAGCTAGAAAGTGAAAACAAAGTTGTAGATAGAGAAAATGAGGCGCCACTTCAACCGCTTCTGGCACACGTCAGGTTTATAGTTAAAATATGATCGTTGTGATATTAGATTTTTTCAATAGCAAAAAGCGACCTTTGCTTCTTCTGAGATAAGACAGTTGGATAATTAATCCTATAAACCACACAGGCATGTTCCATTCCTCTATACTTTTGTCTTCTTCTCTACATTACACTTGATTCTTTGACTTTACCGATCCTAGTGCTGCTAATCTTCACTTCTTCCTCAGCGAACAATATTTGATTTCTATATGAAACGTCTATTGGATTGATTTCATACATCGCAATGGCTTCTGTTAATATGTTTCAGGTTCTGTTTTTATTTGCTACATATACTTTCATCAAGAATTGTACTTTTGATTTCTTTTTGGAATTTCTGCAATACAAATATAGACTTTGATATCTTTATTCTAGGATTAAAACTTTGATTTTTGCATATTTATGTTTTCTGTTGATATCTATTTCTTTTAACTGTATATATGTGTGTGCGTGTATGCTTTATGTTTCCCGTTTTCTGTTCAAGATGGACTTTGTTTATGTTTTCTGTTTTCATTTGCTACTGATTTCAGAAACTAGATTGGCTTCTGTTAATCTCTTACTTTTCCACTAGTTCTATTTTCTGTTATCATTATTGATTTTTGGTTCAGTTGCTGTTTTTCACAAATCAGAACGGCTTCGGGTTCAAGCACCCCCTCTTCTACATCCATATCATCTGGCCTGACTAGAACGTACGGAACTCAAGATCCTACTAACGGGACTCATCTTAGTTTTGTGGGAAGATAGTCAAAGGGTTGGGGATTCAACCACAACAGAAAAAGTTAAATCCAAATAACCAATATATGAAATTAATATTGCATAACTTGGCAGTATCACATAATAAGAGAACATTATGAAATGACTGATTACTTAGAAAAAATTAGTACTAGAGGTCGTTCAATATCGGATTTTAACCAGTGAGCAGTGACGGACCCAGGAAATTTTCTCACAGGGGTCGGAAAGCTTTTGGGTCAGTACTCAGTTGACTATCGGTATATAACTTTTTTTCTGGTCTGGTTCGGCCGTTCGAGTCGGGTCGGTCAAATGAGTAGGACACGGACTTTCCAACATGCTCTAGAAGGTATTTACCTAAGGTTATTCATATATTATGATCCAAAATCTAATTAATGATAAATAATATAAAACTTTATGTTTGTTTAGATAAATGACCAACCTGATGAGCAACCTGTTCCAGGCGTATCTTTTCCGGAGTTGATTCTCCAATCAAGTTCACATTCACGGGTCCCTCATGAACCGCTAGGTTCTCGTGACTCTGTTCACTAGACCCACTTTCATCAATCATAGCCCCCCGTTTCCTCTTCATTTGAAATGTGTACTTGATCACTCTATCAGTCGAAGGTTGACTTGGAACCTCGCTCGTCTTACAAACCTTTGACAGGTTAACCTCGCCCTTTTCTTGTCCACTTGTGCTTTGACCATTGCACGCTCTTACTAAGTTTTCATCACTGGCTGCATCCTTTCTATGTTTGACTGGAATCCGAGAAGTCAAACATGAATTATCAACTTTTAAACCCGTTTCCTTCACTTGCTCCAAAACCATTTCTTTCACCTGTACTTCACCCTCTTTAGAAACCGACTCAGGTTTTTTTAGTCCATTTAAGTCATGTTTTTCCACAGAAAATGTCGACTTTATATTATTACTGGGCGGAATACATTCGCGTGCGCGGACTCTTTGAGTGCACCCGTTTCTATATAACTCCGTTTCTTTGCTTCTTAATATTATAGAAGGTAAATCCCCGATAAACGATTTCTTTATCGGCAATAAAGACTTATAAACTTTCTGGCTTTTGTTTGAATTATGTTGTACTTCCGAGGGGGGTAATGTAACGGGTTCAGGGATCGGTACATTGTTTGCTTGTACCATATGCTTTACTTCTTTCCTTTGCGAAAACTTCTCGAGTTGTGCTTCAACCGCTCTTAAATCCTCCCTGAGGTCTTTCACTATGTCTTCAGCTTCTTGAAGTTGCGCTTCAAGTTCATCGATTTTCTTTTGTTGGGAACTCGATACAAGCGCTGCTTCCCTAGTCTGCAAATTTTATTAAACAGTTAATGGTAAATTTAATATCAAGATCAGAGATTATGATCATAAAGTATATTACCATTAATTGCCTAACCGCTTACTTAACTTATTAAACGCAAAAACGCACCCCTTATCTAATTATTTTGACTATCTTTTAAAAACAAACACTGTAAGATTTTGTGATGATGATAATGTGATTATATTACTAAAAGCAACCATCCGATTCGATACTCAAAAATCACCACAAAGTCAAATTATATTTTAGCCTAAGGAATATAAATTATTCCAACGGTGCACTTTCGCATGTTAGAGATGCATTTATTGTGCTTTACTTTCTTTTTCGCGTTCCATTAAATGACACCGTGCGTAAACACGTGTTAAGTTTTCTTACCCTAAGAACAACATCTACTTTGTTCTGTGTACCTATAATTAGGCTTCTGCATTCAGGATATACACGGGGAGTTTGCATAATCTTGAATCCTAATACAAAGAAACGGATATCCGAATTCCAAATACTGAAGTTACAACTCTACACATTTCAAACCTATCAACTTCCATAATTAATTTTCAAAAGGTAATTCGCACGGAAATGACAGTCGATAACAATAATCCAACATGATCTCAAGCTCAAACACGCTAAACATATACACATACTCTTTACCAAAACTCAAGACTTTAACCACGCGAAACTAAAAGATTCTACATCAAATACATCATAACACAGTTTTATTTTAGCATTGTGATTCTTCAATCAAAATCATAACCCTAAACAAACCAATTCAAACTCAACCCTTTGTACGCAAATACGAATCCTTTAACACGCAACAAACCCTGATTCAAATTCAAGTCGTCTACGCTAACCGACAAATCAAAATGCAAACAAAAAAATGTGAAATTAAAATCGCATTAAAATGAGTTTCCAATCAAAGAAAATTAATATCAAAATCAGAGGTTGTAATTCACAAAGTATACTAACTTAGAAGCATTGCTTCCACTAGATGCAGGCTTAAATTAATCGCTTACTACTAAACTAACTAAATGCAAAAGAACGCACTTTATTTTCATAGTTTGACTATCTTTTAAAACGAGCACACTTTAATAGTTTGCTGCTGATGATAATGTATTCATCCTCGCAGATAAAGTCTAACTCTGAACTTCAAACTCACAACCAACCGAACATTTCAGAAATCAAAATGCTCATCAAGATTTTCCCTAGAGCCATAATGCTATTTTTCTTTCCTACTGAATATAAAAGCAACCAATTCGATACAAAACAGTCACCGAAAACTCCAATTATTTTTTAGCTTTAGGAATATAAACTGTTCCAACCGTGCACTTTCCTAAGTTACTGATGCTGCCTTTGTCGCATTCCATTAAATCACACCCGGCGTAAACACGTCTCAAGTTTTCTTTCCCTAAGAACAACATCTACTTTGTTCTGTGTACCCATAACTAAGCTTCCGCATTCATGATATACACCGCGAGTCTGCATAATCTGGAAATTCTAATCCAAATAAACGGATATCCGATAATCCGAATACCAAAATCACAACTCTACACATTTCAAACCTATAAACTCCCATAACTAAATTTTAAGACACAATGCATATGAAATCCAACACGATCTCACGCTCAAACACGCTTAACATTGATCTCCAAATCATGAATCAACTAACCAAAATACCCGCATTTTTACCCTAAATTCAAGACTTTAACCACACGAAATCTTTTAGCATTGTAATCCTCTAATAATAATCAACAAACCCTAATCCAAATTCAATATCAACTCGTCAACGCTAACCGACTAATCAAAATTCAAACAAATATCATAATTCAAACACTTTATCATCATCATCCATACCTTTAAATCCATCATTTGTTTAAGTCTCAAAAGCATATTAACTCCGTCTTCCTTCGCGTGCTTAAGCTCGTGTTCTAACCGGCTCGCTTTCCATTCCAACACCATAATCCTGGCCGCTGCTTCTTTCGAAGTATTCAATATAATCTCCGCATACGCCTTCTTCAAAGCCGTTAATTTCTAAACCAATTAAATGTAAATGTGATCAAACAAGATCAAAATCGATTGATCAAAAAACCCAAATCAAAAACAACAAAAATGAAAAAACGGTTAATTTGATTTCTTGTTGAAATAATAATATTATTATTATGATTGGCGGCGATGGTGACGTGGATAATCGAAGTGGGTGTTGAAATATTACCTCGTCGGAGTCCATTGTTGTTGAATCGAAGTGAATTGAATTGAATTGAATCGGTTGAAGGAGAGAGAAGAAGGTTTTAGTTTGTTGTTTGTTGTTTAATGTTGTTGGCTCTCATAGGAAGCAGCTGTCTGTCTGTTACGAACTGAAAGTGGTTATGTTGCACTTGTTACGGTTATACCCTTGCTTGATTATTATTTTACCACACTGCCATTATTGTTTGGTTAATGTTTTAAAAACCGGTTTTTTACTCGTATTGGATTGGACTAAAAAATGGTATAACCGATTGGACCTGGTTGTACTGGGAGTCTGGGAAGTTCAATCGGGGTGAATAGTTTAGCTTGTAATTTCAAATAAATGCAACTTTAATTCAAAAAATAACCCAAAAGTATATTTTTACATAATAAAATATAATCCAAACGTTAATCTATACTAAAAATAATACAAAAGCACTCGATATTCAAAAAATAATCCAAAAGTTTACTCGTTTTAATGTCATCGCTATAGAAAATGTATTTTTTTAAAAATATTGGCCACAAAATATCAAAAATCTCTTGAAATAAGAATTGTTGTTGGTTAAAACCAGTATTTAGAAAAACAAAACAAACAAACAAACCGTCGATTTGAGGTTCTAGAAAACTGTCCAAAAGTATCGGGCTTAAAATATCGATCGAATATGCAAAACCCGATATTACTGGTTTAACCAGCCGATACGAACCGATTTTACAACACTAGTTAAACCTACGAACCGTAAATGTCGTTGGACTGGTTTAGTTGATTATCCGGGTTCAAATGTGGAACAATGGGCGCGCCCATAGTGGTTTTTGGTGACGTGGCATCAAAGAAGGATATAATATTATAATGCTATTTTGAAAAATAATTAAAATGAAAAAGATTTAATGAATTACAAAACAGAAATTAATGGACATTCCTTTTTTCCGGCCATGACTCATAAATGCGTGAAAGATCATTAGTGACAAAATCAAGATATTTATTTTGATTAAATTTAAGTCGGGGTTTAGAGCATCCACCCTTGATGTTTATTATAGTATTATAAGACTCCTAACGAGTTAATCGCAATGTTTTAAAAGCGAATTGAAGACTGACTTGTAGTTTTGAAGGTTCAAAGGTTAAAAATATATGTAAGTAAAGGCAGGGTCATCTCCGAGACTCCGAGAGCTCGATGACCTTCGTACACCTTGCACGAGTTATAAAAATGAGACCCAAAAAATTTAATTTAAATATAATAATAATAATAATAACGATGAACAAAATAATACCATTATAGCAAAATGATATATTTTAAATAGTTACTTGACCCGACAATAATTTACGCTAACCTGCCAACTTTTTTTTTTTAATCTTTTTTTTTTTAACTATTTGGGCTTCAAATTTGGGCCAGGGGACTTATGTATGAACAGATGGTGTCATGGTGATTTTGGACTTCATCTTTAAGTAATATATGGCCTGCAATTTAAAACAAATTTAGGCCTCTCTTGACTATGGGCCCTGTGTAGCTTCCTAGCTTGCACAAGCCCAAAGCTGGCCATGGGTAGGCATGTTTAAAACGGTTTGGGACTAGGAACCGGAACCGGTTCCTAACCGGTTCCTATATTCAAAACCCCCTTTTAAACCGGTTCCAGGCTCGAACCGGTTAGGGAACCGAACCGGTTCTCCCACCCTCGGACCCCTAACCTATCTAACCGGTTCTTACCGGTTCCTAACCCGGTTCCTGTACCGTAACCGGTTCCAACCGGTTACAGTGTAAAATTTTTTATTTTTTTTTTCGTTTTTCGTTTGCGACTTGGATTCTAAACTACGATTCGTATTTGTATAACATGAAAAATAAAAAAAACAATTAACATAAAAATAAACAATTAACTGATGAAGAAAAGACAACTACTGAAGATGTTTGCCACTGAAGACAACTACTGAAGGTTGCAACTGAAGACAACTACTGAAGGTTGCCACTGATGACAACTACTGAAGGTTGCCACTGATGAGGAATACTCATCAGTGGGAACATTCATCAGTTGCAGAGTTTGTTGTCACTGATGCAAAATATGAATCAGTGACACATCAGTTGCAGAGTTTCATCAGTTGGAACATCATCAGTTAAATATGTAACCATTGTACAATGTAAACTTGTTCATTGGATTTGCAATACAAGTGCATTTAGTTTTTTTTTTTCGTTTTTCGTTTGCGATTTGGATTCTAAACTACGATTCGTATTTGTATAGCATGAAAAATAAACAAAACAATTAACATAAAATTCATTTTATTTACTTTAAGAAGTTCAAAAAAAAAAGGTTACATGTTTTAAAATCTTCAAAAATAAACTAACAAAACATTAAACTTATAAATATAAAGTTGTGACATATTATTTCTAGAAAAGCCTTCTTGTTCGTCGTAATTATTGAGCGGCGAATTCTTCCTCGGAATTACTTGTAGAAATGCCTTCTTGTTCGTCGTGCACTCGAACATCAAGTGGTGTTTCATCTTCGAGAGTGGTTACGTATTGAATACGAGGTGATCCTTTAAGCAAATGCACATCTCCACCGACTCCGAATTTAGTCTTGTTCTTCTTACCGATATTACCCTGCCACTAAGAGAAAAAGCGGATTCCGAAGCTACCGTAGAATCTTGGACGGTTAGTAAATCACGGGCCATGGTGGCAAGAATCGGAAACTCGGTTTCCTTTACCTTCCACCAAGCCAAAACATCAAAAGTGCCATATTCCTCTTCGGATAAACCGGTAGAGTAATCATTTGCACTATACCTTCCTGGTTCGCTTGAAGGGGTGTTACCCCTTTGTTTTTTAGCCGTTACGTTGCGAACGGTGTTCATAAGGCTAATCATGGGATCTCGTACTCTAGTAGCACTTGAACTTGATGAAGACCCCCCCGGCATAGGCATGTGTATGTTTGACCCATATTTATTTAAATAAAAGTCATACATAAATTTAAAATTCAAGTTAAAATCATTTTTTGCCTCTGTTGAAAAGTTTGGGTCAACTTCATGCATATCTAAGGCTGAAAAAATTTCGTCTATCACACATTCAACCCCCGTAACATTTAACATTGGGTTTAAAGCGGCGGCGCAAGTAAAAACCGGTGGCAATTCAAGAAAGTATTTTTTTAATTTAAACTTCATTGGTAATATGATGTTTGAAAACATTGGACTTTTATTTTCAAATTCTTTAAGATTGTTAACGATTAAAAATAACTCCGAAGGAACCAAGGGACTTGTCGGATAATACGTTCCCGATAGTTTCGTAGTTGATGTTTTAAAAACTTCAAGAAAAGTCGATAAGTCATTGATAATTTCCCATTTCTCATTTGAAAAGGGGATTGCCAAATCATTCTCGGCAAGACTAGAATAAAACATTTGTAAAGTTTCTCTTTGTTTCAAAGCACTTTGAAACATTATGCAAGTGGAATTCCATCGATGAGGTACGTCCCAATTAGCTCCCAAAGCTTTTCTTCCCGTATCTTTACAAAATTTTCTATATTCCATTTGTCTTTTTTTACTTTTCTTAAAAACTTCATGTATCATTAGTCTAAAATCGTTTATAACCGATGTAACCTCATCCGAAGCAAGTCCGTCTTGCACGATTAAATTAATGATATGTGCAACACACCTTGAGTGAAAAAATACACCATTGCAAATCGGCGTATATTTTAATTTTAATTTATCAACCGCCGATGTATTATTCGACGAGTTATCAAATGCCATTGAAAATATTTTATTTTCTAGTTTATAAGTTTTTATAACATAATCTAAAATTTCAAACAAATTATCTCCCGTATGTGGATACTCAAAGAGTTCGAAAGCAATGGTGCGTTTCATCATTTCCCACGATGACGGGTCTACCCAATGAGCGGTGACACAAAGATAAGATTCGGGTAGATCATGTGGAGCCGACCAAACATCACTAGTTAAGTTTATTCCCGTATTTATATTTTCAAAATATGCAATTAGTACCTCTTTGGCCTTCTTCCACAATTTTAAACAATAACGTTTAAGAGTACGACGACTTACGTGAGTGTATTGTGGTTGAAGCGTATCTCGAATCATGGCGGTTAAGCAAGGGTTGTCGAAGTGGCTAAACGGCAAAGCTTCTTGAATCACAAACTTCGTCATACGATCTTGAACTCGATCAATTTGGTATGTAAATATTCTGCCTTCACTATCCATTTGCGTTTGTTGCGAATCGACGTTCTTTTTCAATGCCTTGCAATACAGTTTTTCGATGTGTTTCTTCAAATTTGAATTCGAAAGTGGGTTTAAATAAATCCCACAAAACTTGCACCGAGCCTTCAATGAATGGTCACTCAATTCAACCAAATCCCAATTGCACCAAATCTCTTGATTACGATTATGAGGTACAATACGAACGAAACTTGGTTCGGCGTTGGAACCTTGACCAACCGATGATTGTGAGGCAGCCATAACAACAAATATGAATATAGAAGAAGAGAAAACAAGAGATTAGAGAACTCAAAACGTTGTAATAGCGTTTTTTTGTATTTTTTTGCGTTCGGGTTTGCGTTTTGAGTGTTATGATGAACCCATGACACCAAATACCTATTTATACTAGTAGTGGGGTGCTTGGGGGAGCCACAAAACGGCTATATTTGACCCCAACTGTGACAACTGCCCGAATCCGACCCGACCCAGGTACCCGTTTCTCTGATCCGTTTCTTTTTATGATTTAAAGTTTATTATTAATCTTTGTAAATTTAACTGAGTAAATTAAATATATTTATTTTTATTTGTTCATTCCCGCCTCTTTCTCTTCCCCTTTCTTTCCGCCGTCCCGCCCTCCTGCTTAACCCTTAAGCCTTGAATCCCCTTCTCTTTGCTTGTCCTTTGGTTCTTCCCGCCTAAGGATGCCTGCGCAGCCCCACGCGCCGGACCTTACAAGGAAGCCTGCGTGTAGACAAATTGTGCCTGCGTGAAGACCTCCTGTCTAAGCAATTCTTCTCACAGTGCGTTAAGGATTTGTGATTCTTCTCGCAGTGCGTTAAGGATTTGTGATTCTTCCCGCAGCGCGCTAAGGATTGTTGTGCCAGCCTTCGCGCTCACGCACTCAGCCTTCTCGCGCCAGACCCTTAGTCTTTTCTTCTGTTTTATCTAGCCGTTTGCTTTTGTACTGTCTTATCTTTTGAGCCGTTGACCTAATCTGCTTTATGTCTGAAAAGTTACTTTCGGCGCAGCATGCGCACCAACCCCATTGGTTGACAGATAAAGTGACTGACATTATCTTTTGAGGATTTGCTTTTGCCATGCTTAACCTGTACCTTTTTCTGTCTCCGCCCATGCTTTTTACTGTTCCCTGACAGCTTTCCCTTTTGCTTTTCCTCTTTTCCTGCTGCCATATCTTTTGAGATCTTTTACTTTTTGCTTTTGATATCTTTTGTTATCTTTTGAGATCTTGCTTTTGGAATCTTTTTGCTGTTATCTTTTCTTTTACTTTTGGAGATCTTTTCTAGGGTTTATGTCCCCTAGGGTTTGCCTATAAATATAATACTATTTTCTTAACACTTCACACACTACACTTATTATCTCTTCCTCCCTCTTGCTCTCTGCCGTTGTCCTCCTGCCGTCTTCCTCTCTACCTCCGTCTTCCTCCTTGTTCTTCCTGCTTTTCCGGTAATACATATATTATATATAATAGTTTACTTATTAATTATGCTAACTTATAATCAAGACTTAAAACAAATCATTAAAACAATAATCTTATTTATAGGTTAACTTGTGCTTGTTTAAAGTTGGTTCTTGCTTTATCTATCACCGCATCGTTTATCATGTGAGTTATCTCGTATCTAATCCCTTTTTATTTTTAAATGCTTTGGGATGTTCATGTGTTCATACAAAACTGAGTCTTAAACTGTTTATGAAATTTTAGTCGCGCAGTATCCCATGTGTTGAGGACGTTTACTTGGCTGTTTATTTGTATGTGTATCATTAACCGCTTTGTTCGGCCTATTCCGCAGTTCCGTTGGTACCATTAGTTGAACACGGGAGACCTATCGTTTACGGTTTTCTTTGTTTACACTTGCACAGATGTTTTCTCGTTTTTATGCTCAATTGGGAGCATGGATTGAACTATGATCTATGAACTATCTTAGGCTTGATCACAATCTGATTACACCCTTGTTAAACTCTAGACATACACGTGTTGTGCGCAGATTTACTGTGATTATCTATGATTATCTATTAAACTTGATTTCTCACCAACACGCAAGTGTTTGACGTTTATTTTAACACATGTTCAGGTTTTCAGTAGCTGCTTTGAAGCTTGAGGACGCATAGGATGTTTACTTTTGTTTTGGACCTAGATTTAAAATGTAACAAGACAAGTTTATGTTATTTGAATATTATGCTTTATAATATATCGATTTATGTTGATTTATGTTCTTTATTTTCCCCGCTGCGCGTGCGCGATAAAATGTGTATTAATAAATATTGACACCAATAGTGTCGCGAGTAATGAAGCAATATGTGGCGCCCCGATGTATAATCCGCCTTCGGTCGGGGTGTTACAGATTGGTATCAGAGCTCGTTGACTTTAGGATAGGTGGTTAGACGTAACGGCCTAGAATACCTAAGAGTCCCCTCTCGCGCCTGAGAGAAATCTCATGTTCGCGCGCTTATTGTTAATTACTCGTTATTTATTAGATATGCTGGCACCTACGCAGCGTATGGTTTTATGTTTTATTTCGCGATTTTTCGATTTTTATTCGTTTGTTGGAATTGAAAATCCGAAAAGTCATGGTGATACATGAATAGTTGACTTTCAATTCCCATTTACTTTATGTTTTTGAATTGAAGATTGAAAAGTCATGGTGATACATGAATTGTCAATCTCCAATGCTTATTTCTGGTATGTTTTATATTGAAGATTGAAAAGTCATGGTGATACATGAATCGTCAATCTCCAATACATATTTACTCGTATATTTTAAATTGAGAATTCGGAAAGTCATGGTGATACATGAATTGTCGATTCCCAAATTCGAATTCGTTATCTGTATTAAGTTTGCATTTAAATTCATGTTTTACTTCAGCATTTGATAGCATGTAACTTCGCGAAACAAGTTTTATAAGGTTATACTTTGCGCTGAAACCAAGTTATTAACTAAAACTAAAACTTTTATAGAATGCCTCCACTATCAGCTCGCTATCGCCAGAGAGAAGCATCGCGCAGGCGTAGACAGCAACGTTCCCAGGAAATGGCCGCCGCAATAGCCCAAGCTTTGAGCCAAAACAATGCTAATACCTCCAGTTATAACATTAAGTCCTTTAATGCGGGTAACCCTCCGAAGTTCACAGGTCTTGAAGGAGCCACCGTGATGCTCCAATGGCTTGAGAAGATTGAAAACGCTTTCCTCCATACCCAATGCCCCTCAGAAAGACGAACCCTATATGCTTCCAGTGTCCTGGAATCCAGAGCGCTTACATGGTGGAATGGAGTAGCTCATGCGCGTGGCGCAGAGGCTGCTTCTAGCATGACATGGGAGGAATTCAAGGAAATTCTTACGCGAGAATTCTGCCCTCCCAACGAAGTTAAGCGCCTGGAAGAAGAATTCTGGAACTTGAAACAGTACAGCGGCGAAGCGCGCGAGTACGCGACGCGCTTCCACGAGCTAAGCTTACTGGTCCCTCACCTTGTTACCCCTTCCCGCCGAGCCATCGAGAAATTCCTTGGGGGTCTCCCCATGGAAATTCAAGATTCTGTATGGGCCAGAAACCCAGTTACCCTCTCTGACGCCATCGAATTGGCCGCTGTGCTCAGCGACAACCATGTCAGAGCAGGAACCCTGTTCCTGCGGGGAACTGAGAAGACCAAACCCACCAAGACTGTCCCTGAACCAACAGAAACCAAACCAGAACCCTCAAACCATAACCAGAAGCGTAGGCGCAGACAAGCCTATGCGCTTACCAACCCGCCCATTACCCAACAACCCATTTATCAACCTCCAGTTTACGCGCCTAACCCACTGTCAACCTACCCAGCACCTCCTGCAGTCCACAACTATGCCTTAACCACTCCAGCACTTCCTGCCCCGCCAACTAAGAAACCTTACACAGGAAACCAACCCTTTTGCCCAACCTGTAGACTTCATCACCCACCTCAAGTCCCGTGTCGACAATGTAACCGATGTGGCCGCGTAGGTCACTCCGTTGAGTACTGTAGAACCCCTCCCTCCAATCCGATTGCGCCAACACCACCAGCCTACCCGCATAACCCACAACCAACTTACCAAAATCCACGACCCAGGTCGTGCTATAACTGCGGTGATCCCAGTCATTTCCGGAACGCGTGCCCGAGGCTACAAGTCCAGATTACTCAAGCGAATCCAGTGAACCAAATTTCGAACCAAGTGGCGCGAGGCCGAGCCTTTAACATAACAGCGCACCAAGCGCAAGCGAATAATGACGTAGTTAATGGTACATTTTTACTTAACGGTCACTATGCATCTGTACTTTTTGATACTGGCGCCGATAGAAGTTTTATTTCTCGCGCCTTCGAGCAGAAGCTTGCGCGACCGCGCAGCGATTTAAAAGAAGATTTTTCAGTTGAATTGGCTAATGGTGAAACTATTTTAATAAACGCTGTGATTAAAGATTGCACGCTGAACCTTAACGAAAACGATTTTCTAATTGACCTCATTCCTATGCCTCTTGGAAGTTTTGATGTTATCATTGGTATGGATTGGCTCTCGCATAATCGCGCCGAAGTTATTTGCGCTAAGAAGTTGATTCGCATTCCTCGTGAAGATGGTGATCTTCATATCTTTGGCGAGAAACCCTCCCGCGGCCTTAAGCTTATGTCTTGCGCCGAAGCCCGGAAACTCATGCGGAAGAAATGTGTTGCATTTCTAGCCCATGTGGTTAAACCCAATGAAGGAAAGAAGCTTCGCGATATCCCTGTTGTGCGTGACTTCCCTGAAGTTTTTCCTGATGATCTTCCTGGTATCCCTCCCGCTCGTGAAGTCGAGTTTCGTATTGATCTTGTCCCTGGTGCTTCCCCCGTAGCCAAATCTCCTTATCGTCTTGCACCCGCTGAAATGCAAGAATTAGCAAGCCAACTTCAGGAGTTGACCGCTAAAGGATTCATTCGCCCTAGCTCTTCGCCCTGGGGTGCTCCGGTGTTGTTCGTTAAAAAGAAAGATGGATCGTTTCGCATGTGTATTGATTACCGCGAGTTGAACAAACTCACCATTAAGAACCGGTATCCCTTACCGCGTATTGACGATCTCTTTGATCAACTCCAAGGTGCCTCTTGTTTCTCCAAGATCGATCTCCGTTCTGGCTATCACCAGTTGCGTGTTCGTGATGAAGATGTTCCCAAGACTGCTTTTCGTACTCGTTATGGCCATTTTGAATTCTTGGTCATGTCCTTCGGTTTAACCAACGCACCCGCCGTTTTCATGGATCTTATGAATCGGGTGTGTAGGCCTTTCTTGGATAAATTCGTGATTGTGTTTATCGATGACGTTCTGATTTATTCCAAGACTAAGGCCGAGCATGAACAACATCTCCGATTGGTATTGCAAAAGCTTAGAGCCGAGCAACTCTATGCTAAGCTTTCCAAGTGTGATTTCTGGTCGGATGAAGTACAGTTTCTTGGCCATATTGTGAACAAGATGGGTATTCATGTCGACCCATCCAAAATTGAAGCAATCAAGAACTGGATTACGCCGTCTACTCCAACCGAAATCCGTTCCTTCTTGGGCTTAGCTGGTTATTACCGGCGTTTTATTTCGAACTTTTCAAAGATCGCTTTGCCTTTAACAGCTCTAACGCACAAAGGTAAGCCGTATATTTGGGGCTCGAAGCAAGAAGAAGCCTTTCTAACGCTCAAGCGTTTGTTGTGTGAAGCTCCTGTTCTAACGCTACCTGAGGGAAGTGATGATTTTGTTGTGTATTGTGATGCCTCTAACCAAGGTCTCGGTTGTGTTCTTATGCAACGAGGCAAGGTTATCGCTTACGCATCTAGGCAACTTAAGATTCACGAGAAGAATTATACAACTCACGATCTCGAACTTGGTGCAGTTGTATTTGCCTTGAAAATCTGGAGACACTACCTCTATGGTACCAAGTGTATCCTCTACACTGACCATAAAAGCCTTCAGCATATCTTTGATCAAAAGGAACTTAACATGAGACAACGCCGATGGAACGAACTCATCAGCGATTACGATTGTGAGATCCGGTATCATCCTGGTAAAGCTAATGTGGTAGCTGATGCGCTCAGCCGTAAACCCAGCCAGCTTAACTATATCTTGCCGCGCACCCAGCTTCATTTCGCGCCGATCCTAAACGGTCTTGAATCGCGCATTCGCGACTCGCAGCGCGCATCCATCAGCAATGGCAACCTTCGCGCCGAGTTAGCGTGTGGCGCGGAAGCGCATTTTGTCCCTAATCTGAGTGGAATTCTCTGCTATCTCAATCGCATCTGGATCCCTTGTGATGAGAATCTTCGCGCTGATATCCTTTGTGAAGCGCACAAATCTCGATATTCTATTCATCCTGGCGCTGATAAGATGTACAAGGATTTGCGCATTACTTATTGGTGGCCTGGCATGAAAAAGGATATTGCTGTGTTCGTAGCTAAGTGCCTGACTTGTTCTAAAAGTTAAAGCTGAACACCAACGCCCATCTGGTTTGCTCGAACAACCAGAAATTCCTACGTGGAAGTGGGAAGGTATAGCAATGGACTTTATTACCAAGTTACCTTTGACAGCAAGCAAACATGATAGCATTTGGGTAATAGTGGATCGTTTGACCAAGTCTGCTCATTTTCTGCCCATTCGTGAAACCTACCATGTTGAGCATCTCGCGCAGCTTTACGTCAAGGAAATTGTCTGCCGCCATGGTACTCCTTTGAGCATCATATCCGATCGCGATGGCCGTTTTATATCTCGCTTTTGGAAATCTCTCCAAGCTGCGCTAGGAACTCGTTTGGACATGAGTACAGCATATCATCCTCAGACTGACGGACAGTCTGAGCGAACCATTCAAACCCTTGAAGATATGCTTCGATCTTGTGTTCTTGATTTTGGAGGTAATTGGGATTCACACCTACCTTTGATCGAGTTTTCTTATAATAACAGCTATCATTCTAGTATTGGTATGGCCCCATTTGAAGCACTTTACGGTCGTAAGTGCCGCTCCCCGATCTGTTGGAGCGAAGTGGGTGAAACTCAAATCACAGGACCCGAACTAGTTCAAGAGACAACCGATAAAATCGCCAAGATCCGTGATCATCTGCTGACTGCCAGAAGCCGACAGAAGAGTTATGCTGATCGCAGGCGAAAGCCTCTCGAATTTCTAGTTGGTGATCTTGTTCTCCTCAAAGTGTCGCCCTGGAAGGGTGTTGTCCGCTTTGGGAAGAAAGGTAAACTTGCGCCTCGTTATGTTGGACCATTCAAGATTCTCGCGCGTATAGGAAAAGTTGCCTACAAACTTGACCTGCCGCCCGCGCTCAGCAATGTGCGTCCAACGTTCCATGTATCCAATCTCAAGAAGTGTTTAGCTGACGAGAACCTTCACATTCCTCTTGATGAAGTTCAAGTTGATGAATCTATGCATTTTGTTGAGAAGCCTGTGGAGATTATGGATCGCGAGGTGAAGAAAACCAAGCGCAGTCGCATCCCTATTGTTAAAGTTCGTTGGCAGTCCAAGCGCGGAGCCGAGTTCACTTGGGAAAGGGAAGATCAGATGAAGATCAAGTACCCGTACCTTTTCTCTGCGCCACCTACTACGAGTTAAATTTCGGGACGAAATTTCTTAAAGTAGGGGAGACTGTGACAACTGCCCGAATCCGACCCGACCCAGGTACCCGTTTCTCTGATCCGTTTCTTTTTATGATTTAAAGTTTATTATTAATCTTTGTAAATTTAACTGAGTAAATTAAATATATTTATTTTTATTTGTTCATTCCCGCCTCTTTCTCTTCCCCTTTCTTTCCGCCGTCCCGCCCTCCTGCTTAACCCTTAAGCCTTGAATCCCCTTCTCTTTGCTTGTCCTTTGGTTCTTCCCGCCTAAGGATGCCTGCGCAGCCCCACGCGCCGGACCTTACAAGGAAGCCTGCGTGTAGACAAATTGTGCCTGCGTGAAGACCTCCTGTCTAAGCAATTCTTCTCACAGTGCGTTAAGGATTTGTGATTCTTCTCGCAGTGCGTTAAGGATTTGTGATTCTTCCCGCAGCGCGCTAAGGATTGTTGTGCCAGCCTTCGCGCTCACGCACTCAGCCTTCTCGCGCCAGACCCTTAGTCTTTTCTTCTGTTTTATCTAGCCGTTTGCTTTTGTACTGTCTTATCTTTTGAGCCGTTGACCTAATCTGCTTTATGTCTGAAAAGTTACTTTCGGCGCAGCATGCGCACCAACCCCATTGGTTGACAGATAAAGTGACTGACATTATCTTTTGAGGATTTGCTTTTGCCATGCTTAACCTGTACCTTTTTCTGTCTCCGCCCATGCTTTTTACTGTTCCCTGACAGCTTTCCCTTTTGCTTTTCCTCTTTTCCTGCTGCCATATCTTTTGAGATCTTTTACTTTTTGCTTTTGATATCTTTTGTTATCTTTTGAGATCTTGCTTTTGGAATCTTTTTGCTGTTATCTTTTCTTTTACTTTTGGAGATCTTTTCTAGGGTTTATGTCCCCTAGGGTTTGCCTATAAATATAATACTATTTTCTTAACACTTCACACACTACACTTATTATCTCTTCCTCCCTCTTGCTCTCTGCCGTTGTCCTCCTGCCGTCTTCCTCTCTACCTCCGTCTTCCTCCTTGTTCTTCCTGCTTTTCCGGTAATACATATATTATATATAATAGTTTACTTATTAATTATGCTAACTTATAATCAAGACTTAAAACAAATCATTAAAACAATAATCTTATTTATAGGTTAACTTGTGCTTGTTTAAAGTTGGTTCTTGCTTTATCTATCACCGCATCGTTTATCATGTGAGTTATCTCGTATCTAATCCCTTTTTATTTTTAAATGCTTTGGGATGTTCATGTGTTCATACAAAACTGAGTCTTAAACTGTTTATGAAATTTTAGTCGCGCAGTATCCCATGTGTTGAGGACGTTTACTTGGCTGTTTATTTGTATGTGTATCATTAACCGCTTTGTTCGGCCTATTCCGCAGTTCCGTTGGTACCATTAGTTGAACACGGGAGACCTATCGTTTACGGTTTTCTTTGTTTACACTTGCACAGATGTTTTCTCGTTTTTATGCTCAATTGGGAGCATGGATTGAACTATGATCTATGAACTATCTTAGGCTTGATCACAATCTGATTACACCCTTGTTAAACTCTAGACATACACGTGTTGTGCGCAGATTTACTGTGATTATCTATGATTATCTATTAAACTTGATTTCTCACCAACACGCAAGTGTTTGACGTTTATTTTAACACATGTTCAGGTTTTCAGTAGCTGCTTTGAAGCTTGAGGACGCATAGGATGTTTACTTTTGTTTTGGACCTAGATTTAAAATGTAACAAGACAAGTTTATGTTATTTGAATATTATGCTTTATAATATATCGATTTATGTTGATTTATGTTCTTTATTTTCCCCGCTGCGCGTGCGCGATAAAATGTGTATTAATAAATATTGACACCAATAGTGTCGCGAGTAATGAAGCAATATGTGGCGCCCCGATGTATAATCCGCCTTCGGTCGGGGTGTTACACCAACGGTCAAAAAACGGCCAAAAAAACGATTTCCAACGGCTATATTCGATCCAACGGCTAGAACCGGTTAGGAACCGGTTCCGGATGGTTCGGTTCCAGAACCGGTTCCGGTTCGGTTCCGGTTCCTACCCGCCCCCACTCAGAAATGCAAGAACCGGTCACGGATCATCGGGTTGAATCAGATAGGGTCCGGTTCCTACAAAAAACGGGTAGGAACCGGTTCGGTTCCGGTTCGGTTCCAGGAACCGGTTTCGTTGAACATCTCTAGCCATGGGTATGGCCGTATGGCCGTATGGGGGTAAGTATTGACTATTCACTATTATTATTCGATTTTCACCCATCCACTAGCTCATGATCAAACCGGTGATATCAGAGTTCCTAGTTTGATCCGGTTATCTAGTAGAAATATCTCAATAGCAACTAGATCTTGCATGAATGCATGATCACTTTTTTTTAGTATTTTAGATCATATTGATTAATTGTATGCACAATATTTATTACACTTGTGAATGTGGTTAATTTCTAGGCCTGTAAACGAACCAAACGTTCGGTGAACTGTTTGTGAACCGTTCGGCGGGAAGTTCGTTTATTTAATAAACGAACGAACACGAATACAAAATTTGTGTTTGTTTAATTAAATGAACGAACATGAGCAAATGTTACGTTCGTTCATTTATGTTCATAAACGTTCGTTAATGTATTAATAGAAAATAATTAAATATTATCTGGATATGTCATCCGCTTAAAGGTTTTATATTTGTTCATTTATGTGTTTTCAGATTTAAGTTTGTTTATGTTTGTTTGTGTTCATTCACATTGGTTCATATATGTTTATTTATGTTCGTTTATCTTTGTTTAGTTACGTTTGTTTAGATTTTAAACAAACATACACAAATGTCCATTTTTAAATAAACGCACATGAACATAAATTTTTGTTTGATTAATTATAAAGTTAAATGAACGAACACGAATATGCCCTTGTTCGTGTTATTCGATTCATTTACAGGCTTTCAATATTCACATTGATAAATACATCGGTCTTATTCTCTAGCCTCTACCAATTTTATTTGCGTTCGTTTGTGTTCGTGAACACGTTAATTTTCTTAATGAACGAACACGAACATAAAATCTCGTTCGGTAAGTGTTCGTGAATTATTCATGAACACAATATTTTCTTAACGAACGAAAATGAACAAGGCCTTGTTCGTGTTCGATCGATTCGTTTACAACCCTATTAATTTCCCTTAAACAAGTTCAAATATATTCATGTCAAATTTATATTTTCAAGTAGTTTGTTTAGTAGTCAAAGTAGATAAAAACGAATTTAGTACCCAAACATAGAGTTTACAAATAGTACTCAAACCATATAATCAATTTTAAACTACCCTAAATATATTGGGATTCGATCTCCTATAACAAGTTGAACAATAATCTCTAGGAAGTAGCTCACGACATATTGATAACTTTTCTTTATGCTCGTTTCTTGTCACTTGAATAGATACATTTACTTTTTCTTTTTATCCAAGTCTTTAAGTGTAAAGATTGATGATAGATGATAATCACTTGCATGTCACAAAAAACAACCAACAAGATACTAGCCACGATTCCGATCCATGAGCTCCCTTTGGCCAGGCTCGTGTTATTCAAACAATCAAAGAAACAAAGGCGCAACCGCATGCCACCAAGGACCATTAAGTTATTGCCATTCATCTCAACGAAAATTTGATCACTTAGCTTGTTGATGTTTAACTTCATTGCAATGCCATCTACTCCATAATAAACTTGATTCATTTGAGGGTCTTGGCTTTTAACATTCGAACGTACCTCATCAACACATATGTCAAAACTAGTCTCTTACATCCTCTAGTACTATGTAGCTATGTGACTATTGGTTGAGTACTGGTTGAGTACGTGTAGTAGTTTAATTGATATCCCGATAAGAAGAAACATTTAGCATGGGTGGTATTTCAAATTAACCACATTTGGTACGGTTTAGTTAATACGATGATGGCGGTGGTAGTAGAGACGATGGTGGTGGTAGTGGAGGTGGAGGTGAATGGCGGTGGTAATGAAGGCAGGTTTGGGTTTTATGCAGAGGAACGAGGAAGTGGTGATGTGGGACCCATAATTTTTTATTTTTTTTAAATTATGTCTATCATTTAAAAAAAGCCACGCAAACAATAACACTAACAGAGTTAGTGTCCCGTTAGTTTGAAAGTAACACAAGAATATAAGATGAATGTTGGGAGTGATAATAAACATTTTTTTAGTTTGGAGTGTTTTCAACCAACAAGTAAAAATTTGAAGTACGTGAGTCCAGTAGCTCTTTTTCCCCCTCATAGTTGCCTCTCTTGCTATGCCCAATCTAATTAAAAAAACTGTAATAAACCAAACTTAAGAATAACAAATAGAAGTAGGGGTGAGCATCAACGTATAACACCCTTACACCCGTTGCTCTAAACTCGTAGAACCCGATTTATTTTAACATGGTAGGTTCTTTGGCATAGCCATAATGACGTATAGCAAACTAAGCTAATCAGGTCCAGGTCAAGTCTAACGGGTAAGTATCGACACAAAAGAAACCGTTTGAGCACCCTTAAATGAAAGGATTCAATTGTAGTAAGGGAGAGATTACCACAAAAGAAAAATAGAAGGGCAAGTATTGTAACTTATACTATCTGGATATTAATCAAATTAGGGCTTGTATTGACACTTGTCGGAAATACTCATTACAATAATAATAATAATAATAATAATAATAATAATAATATCTCAAGTGTGAAAACTGAAATGGCGTCACTACTGTGGAGAAGATCAGTCACTACATCCGTCCGATCAAACCGCTACCTACTTACAGGCAAACCGGCAGTCGTCAGAGGCCAGAGGAAGATGCTTACGTCAGGTTTATGTCTTAATTCTTTTACTTCATTTACTACATTATTAATTTTGTTCATCGTGATTTATTTTAATATTTTATTTTATGT
The DNA here is from genome assembly GCF_021521415.1 of Bidens hawaiensis. NCBI lineage: Eukaryota > Viridiplantae > Streptophyta > Magnoliopsida > Asterales > Asteraceae > Bidens > Bidens hawaiensis. The sequence continues at coordinate 99,728 of NW_027496057.1, read as the reverse complement.
TTTACATTTTGATAATAGAAGATGGTGAAATGGTGTCACTCACGGCGGTTAAAGTAACGCCGTTATCCTCGCTGGCGGTTCAAAAGGCAATGTTGGGCTCTATACGCCAGAGGAAGATGACGCCGTTTGGTCAATCCGTTTCCGTTGACTTCCGAAGGCCATTCTCTACAGGTCATCATTTTGCATAATTTTGGTTTTTTTTTTCTTGATTTAATGTTGTATTTTTTTAATTAGGTATATTTTAATTAGAGTGTAAATGAACTGACCCGAGCCCGAGCTTGACTAGGCTCGAGTTCCGTTTGTTTTAACTTACGTGAGCTCGATCAACTTCTCAAGCTCGAGCTCGACTTATTTGGAGTTCTTTTGCTAAAGCTCGAGCTTGACTGTTTCATGCTCTTTAGTTTATGCTTAAGCTCAAGCTTGGCTCATGAGTTGTTCTTTTAAAGCTCAAGCTAGGTTAGTTTCGAGCTCTTTTGCTAAACGTAAGTCGTTTTTCAATCTCTTACTCGTACTCCAGCTCGGCTGGTTTGTTTTTTATTTATTTAGGTGCAGTTATAATTATTTTTATATACTTGAACATGCCTAAGCTCGGCTCAAGCTCTTCGTGTGCAGTTAAACCTTAAACGAGCTAAAGCTCTGCTCGAGTTGGGCATTGTAGTTTGAAATTTATATATGGAAGTCCAAAAGAGTCCAAGCTTAAAATGGAATTGGTTTATATACATTAGTGTTTTTTTGTTGTCGTAAACTTGTAATTTTAGAGTATTAATATGCGAAAATACAAAAACTAAATGTAATTCGGGTTAAACCTGTTGTGTCGGTTTTGCAATTATAAAGACCAATGTAATTCAATCGGTCAGTTTGATACTTGATGTCAACACAAATAGTTATTTGCAATTAAACAAGCTAAATACATATGCTTGTTGTTGCTGATTTACCTGTGTGACATAACATAACATGTGCCATAATGCATGCTTTCTGTATTAATTACTTCTTTCATTGCTAGTTTAGGTTACACAATATTTAACCTGATTATTGTTTTTATAGACTTTAGAAGAATGTACTGTTCAAAAAACGAACAAGAAGTTGAGGAAAAACGAGATAGGGAAAAAGTAGTGGCGGCTATGTATGATCAGTTGAGAGAGATGTACAACACATCTCAAAAAATATTGTTGGTTTGTCTGGCGGATTTCGATTTTGCTCAAAAAATTGCTATAGCGTTGGGTGATGCACACAAGATTGTGGTCACATCACAATACAGTTGTGGTAAGTTATATTCAAAATTTATGTTAATCTTTGTAATACAACTAAAAAAACATCTGGTGCATTTTGTTCAACAGGTGAATTGAAGAGGATGTATGAAGATGTCGAGTCTCAGATGTGTGATTTGACAAAGCTCGGTGCAACTATCGTCTTCAATGTTGATGTGGAAGGATTTTCTGATGACAGCAGGATCAACCACACACTCTATAATCGAATTGTTTTAGTTCCGGCTTATTGATGCAAGTCAAATGCCGAGTTAAGCTGTCGTTGTAGATTTTGAACCCACGGGTAACGATTACTAGGATTTTATGTGATGTGAAGTAAACTGGTTCTTGTACATTTTTGAAACCATGGTTAATGACTTAATGATTAGTAGGATATTATGTAAAAATTAGCATAGTTTTTGTTTGAAGCTTTCATGGCCCAAAGCCCATGGATCCAATCCAGACTAGCGTTTGTGGTTTAAAACCCGGATTGGATCGGTAACAGACCGTGCTGGACCGACTCAAATAAATGGGAAAACATGAACAAAAGCCTTGACCATTAAGAGACTATATGGTTCCGGTTAGAGGTGTTCAAAAACCGGTCGGAACCGGTTAACCAGAAACCAACTGCACCGGTTCACATCTAAAACCGGTTCCCAAACCGAACTTGACTACCGGTCCGTATAGCGGTTCGGCCTTTTAACAATCAAACCGGTTTTAAAACTGTTTTTTTTTTGCCAAAAATTGGTTTAAACCAGTTCTAAACCAAACCGAACCATTTTGGATTAGTTCGACTTGTTCTACGTTGAAACCAGTTTCTAAACCAAAACGGTTTGGGACAAAATGGTTTTGACCATGCAAAACCCAAAGCGGTTCGGTTTGAGAAAAAATCCGGTTTTGTTACACCTATAGTTCCGGTCTAGACCGGGAGAGGTCGGTCTAACAAGGACCTATAGTTGTTGGACATGGGCTGCGAAAATGGGCTTTAATGTGTCACTTGAGGTAGGAATCATCATGTACCGGTTACATAATAATGTAAGAGCTCAATGAGTCTCCATAAGAGTGTTCTTAGACTGCAATTACTTTCTTGTTATCTAAACTGGTCAAGCGTTTGATTTTTCATCTTCTGTATAAGTAAATGAGTTAAAAACGTATATTATTTATAGTATATGTGGTTAAAATGGAACTTGAAATTTAGAAAAATCTCTACTTTTACAGTTTTACTACTCGTAAAGAATTTTACTAATGAGTAAAAGTATAATAAATGACGAGAGATTTCAAATATTCAATTTTTTAAAATGAAACCAAATAAAAATAAATATTTATGTAATAAACCCGTACACAACTAGTATTTGTTTTGTTAAAAAATAAAAGATTATAATAATATGAAGGTTCATTGTCAAACATGATAGGAGGTGTTCGTATCATAACAATGAACCTGGTCTAGGACCGTGATAAACGGACGGTCATGGACCGTTCATTACCTTTTCATACTTCTTCATCCGAAAGCATGAAACTGTTTTCTTTAAACATTAAACTGTTTTAAAAAATTATGCATATTTGATATTTGTATACATCAAACTTAAAAAATGGTACATTTAAACGTACGTGTGAATCCAATGTTTTCGTATATTTTTCTTACCTAACTTTCTTTGTTTTTTTTTTAAATGCACCTTCTCCTTTTTGTCATTGTCATTAAATATAAAAATAAAAGAAACTTTTTACACATTTTTAAAGAATAAACTAGAAGGACCCGGCCATGATTACTTATACATTTGAAACCAGATACTTAAATATACAATTACGTATTTATAGTCTTACAGTCAACGATTAATATTATTTGTGTTCCTATCTAATTAAACTAAAAAACTAGACGATTGTTTGAATTTTGAAATATAAAATACAAAGAGAAAATAAATTATGGAATAATGTGTGTGTAAGATAACTATAATTGGGTTGAGATTGTGGATTCCTTTTACATTTGTTGTTCTAAGATATTTAGGTGTAATTAGATTAACTTGTCGATCAACGTTAATCAAGATATGAGGTGTACGCTTGTTTGAGATTATTAACTTTGAATCATTTCTAATTAACCTATAATTTAATGATATCATATGATCATATCTACCTAAACCATGTTTGATGATAAATAAGAAAGGATAACTTACGGTTATTTATATATTAAATATTGCATGTTTCATCATTAAACTTCATTAATTACACAAACCTATAATTCTATAAATCAATTTTGTTATGGCATTTGTATAGTTCTTTTCCCTAGTTAAATATTTTTAAAATAGAACAAAAATAGTAGAAATTGTAACATTTTTTAAAGTGATAACAAACGTCATTGAACTCCTGGTTCACTGACTTAACGGGTTTTCCTATAACGATGAGTGTCCTTGATGGTGCAGATGAGTCAGACCTAGAACGTCAAAGTTAATATGAACAGTTAATATCTCGTCTTACGAAATTTACTCAAATGTTGAAGGTAGTTTCAAACGCTATTAAAAAGAAAAAAAAAGTTGATAACAAACAGCTTTCAGATTGAGTAGATGAGTGGTCTCTTTCTTATCTCATATTTGATAAATATTTAAAAAGTCATAATGGTAAATAAAGTGTACATGTAATTACCATGATAAACGCTTATTTGACTTTGACCTTTACGCAAACAACCATATCAAACAAGTATGATTCGCTCACAATAACCATCGTACCACAAGTTGCCACGTGGTTGAGCCACAAACTCCAACAATGCAACCACATGGAACCCACTCTCAGTTTAGCATTTTATATATACACCACCCATACAAATCTCATATGTATACTATTATCTATTGTCACAACATTAATAAACAAACACCAACGTTTGTACGGCCATCAGATTCCTTAGCCGACCAATTCTAAGATAAGTTTTATTATCATCATCCGGTCATCAACTCATCATTTGTTACAAATTATAATCAATCAATCAATCTCCTAGCAAATTTTATTCATTTCTATAGATTTGGATTATAGATACTTGTTTGGTTGGATTGATTGATTGAAAATATGATGTCAGAGTCACATCTAAGCGGTTCGGGTGAGATTATGTTGTTCGGTGTGCGGGTCCAGGTTGATCCGATGAGAAAGAGCGTGAGTATGAACGATCTTTCACAGTACGTCCAGGTACAACCTGGTACTCGTGATTTGTCAAGTAACAGTAACAGTAATAGTAATAATAATAATATTCCTGGTGGGTCCATTGCCGTTGGTGTGGACTCTGGCTACGCTTCTGCTGATGATGCGGCTCGCAACCCATCGAACGGTGGTAGGGAGCGCAAACGAGGTTAGATTTCGAATCTCGATTTTTTTTAATTTTTGTATAGATGGTTTGTGGTGTTACATATTGTGAGATTAATATTTTTGTATATTATTGGAAAACAATAGGGGTGCCATGGACAGAGGATGAACATAAGTTATTTTTGTTGGGTTTGAAGAAAGTTGGTAAAGGGGATTGGAGGGGGATTTCAAGGAACTTTGTGAAGACGCGTACCCCGACACAAGTCGCTAGTCATGCTCAAAAGTATTTCCTCCGACGAAGCAACCTCAACCGCCGTCGTAGGAGAACCAGCCTCTTTGACATCACTACGGATTCGGTAAGTACCATCAAATCCCAGATCTAATTAATTAATCACCTGCAAAGGGTCTTTGGCCTAGCAGTATTAATAATACTGTGTGGGTTCAAGTCCCGTTGTATAAAAATATGTAATTTAGAAGTAGAGTCGGAAAGTGTGACTTGCTGCTAAATTTTTATTTTTTTTTTAATTTTCGTTCTGTTTATTCATTTAATGCAATGGTCAGGTTGCTGTTAATGCTAATGCTAATGCTAATGCTATCCCAATGGAAGAAGAACAAGTTAACGAGGATAATAATAATAATAATAATAATAATAATAATAATAATAATATTCGATTTGTTTCTCCGCTAAGCGGATTCCCTATGTCTACACTACCGCCATTAGCAATCAAGAATCAAACCGAAACTGTAACTTTCAATACCGGGGATCAAGTCAACAATGGACCAACGCTACCAGCTCCCGTGTTTCCAACAACCAGTCTGTCAACGAGGGCGGATAATTATTCGGATCGAACACACGAAAGGGATTCCTTGTCATTATCACTCTCTCTCTCAATCAGTGTTGTTTAATTGTTAGGTAAATCATGTTTTCACTTCAACCTAATCCTTTCATTATTACAGACCAAGATTTCCTTAAATTATGTTTCATGTAGTGTTGGATACTTGGATGCACAATAAGTTATTGTAAGGGTGATAAGACTTTAAAATTTAAAAATGTAATGTTTATTTAAAGTGTGTATTTGTAAGTGAAATAAAAAGGTTATAAATAAACAATTATTTTTAAATTTATGATGTATAAACACACTTAAAACAGCCTTTATTATTGTGCTAGTGGATTGGTGAGGTGTGAATTAAACTTTTTATGATGGAAAATATTGATGGGATTTGAGTGTATTGGAGATATGCCCTCCATATTCAATGGTTGTAACATGAGAATGGTGGGACCCATTGATTTAGTGGTGTATTGTTATCCTGAATATTGTCTGGTGCATTTTCAACCTGTTTTAAATAATGACAAATAATATTCGCATATCTTATCGAAATAGATATAGATATAAATATAAATATAAATATTCTCTTTATAGATATTTGCTAAGCTAGTAAGCTTCCAATTTTAACGATATAAAAGATGGGATTATTACTTAATATAATAATAATTTAAGCAAGTAAAAGTGTAAGCCGTTGATTACTAGTCTATAAATATTAGGCTCGAATCTTATCTTCTTATCTTGATTGTAATCAAGACAGCTGTGACATCTCACCTACAAAGCTTTAATTAGACAGCAAATAACTTTTTAACTTAGAAGACTTCAAATAAACGTTATCTCATCAAATACAATACAATATTAACAGGTAATATTATTATTATTATTATTATTATTATTATTATTATTATTATTATTTATCAGATAATTGATCAGATAAAATGCAAGCTGTGTTAAACATGTGACCCTCAAGGGGTATATGACTAAATGTAAAAGGTGAAAATTTGCCACTCATTTTTTATTAACAAATTATTATATGTCACTAAATATGAGAAATAGGTGTAAATAAGTTTCATGTGACAAGATGTGTCAAGATACCATGTTGGTGTAATTTTAAAGAGGGTATCAAAATGACATATTACCAAAATAAAACAGTATAGAGCAAGTCCATAAAAGTTAGCATAATATGAGTGTCAATTATGTTGGTTTGGCATGTAGATGGATTTTAGGTTGGCGGGTTAGTGTGTTGAGATTCTTCAACCCTAACCCAACCCATATATTTATTCATGTCGTGTGTACCCATTTAAATTTATGTCGTGTATGGGTAAACCCATTTTGCGATCATTTACGAATACGAGTAATACCTAATAACTTAGTAATAAATTAAACAACTAATTACTCTTATTCGTGTATTTATCTCGCATTCTCAATTAACAAACTTAGGTTCACATATATAGCTCATGATAAAAAAAACGACGAAAATAATCAAATAATAGACCGTTATAACTAATAAAATAAAAAAGTTTGAAGTAAAAACTAGACAAAGTAGTTTAAAAAAGAAATTAGTTTTACTTTTAAAAGGTAGCTTATATATTAAATATTAAAAATCTAATTAAAACTCTTAAACGGGTTAACAGGTCAACCCACTTTTTAATGGGTCGGGCTCGGGTTGACCCGTTTTTAAACGGGTGTCAGCCGACCCAAAGCTTAAACATTTTCATGTCGGGTTCGTGTCGAATTTCGTGTCGTATTAAGAATTGAGTCATTGACACAATGACACCCCTAGTTAGCATACAGTTGGCATATAGAAAGACAACTGGTGACATGCAAATAAAACCACAACATTCTCTGCAGTCTGCACACAAAGGAACTATATTAACATCACCTACCGCGAAAACCATGATTAACACGAGCCAGTGAGCCACTATAAACTTGAAGATATACGATTATACGCCATTATTAGTTACAAAACTCTTTTAAGTGTATAAACCCAAAGGATGATATCTGATTCATCATTCACAAAACATTTCAAATGGTTTAAAGTCAACCAAAAGAAATTTTTTATTTTTTAACACATAATAAATGCTTAACTACATGCTTTAATCGACCCTTTAAGAAAACCACTGCGGGTTCGGAACAGAATGAGTTCGGGTCAAAGCATGGGTCGTGTGCCCATGTTAAAAAAAGTATCGGCTAAAATAGAGTCATGGTGAAATGATTCGTTTTCTAAAAACAATACCAAAACAGGTTCACCCGTATATTTTTATGGTGGTTACTGGTTAGTGGTGTGCAGGGTGAGCAATGGGTCAAACCCGAACATGCCAACCATTTTGACTAAGATACGAGGACTAGGGACCAGGTCACCAGACCATGTGGGGTGGGTCGGTGTGATCCTTTTTGGGTGGTTCGCGCCGGTCATAATTCATACACACATACATACATACATTCAAGGGCTGTCATATACACAAACAATTTCATACACACATACACACATTCAAGGGCTGTCATATACACAAACAATTTCATACACACATAAATATATATATACTATGATATTACACATTAAAGGATATCCACATATAGCAAATATATCCCACATACATACAAATTACAATGCATAATCAACTAGCTTTGAACACATTCGCAGCCACTGCCCACTGGTATCACACACATGCATAGCTTAAACACATATATAGCCACCGCCAACAGAACCCGATGAACCAGTTATGTTGCTTGGTCTTCTTCCACCATCCCGCACGATTCAAAACCACATCTGGTGATTTTGTAAGCCAAACGATTCATTCAACAATGAAAATATCACAACCAAAACAAGTTATGATTAAGTAAATAGTAAACAACACGATTCAACAAGCATAAACATAAAACTTCTGATTAAGTCATTAAACATGTTTTCTTTTCAGGCATGATCAACGGATTTAAAACACGACCAACAAGTAACGAAGAACAAGATTCCAAAACACCTACAGGTACAGAGAAGCCAACAAGTAACGAAGAACAAGATTCCAAAATACCTGCAGATATAGAAAAGGTATGTAGCTTCAAAGTTCAAACTACAATTAATCCGTCGAAGTAGAAGCGTCATGAATACTAGCAACACTCAGTTCATCAGCCATCATCTTATCCAGCTCAGCATCAGCCACATCCTTAATATCATCTTCAAAGAAACATATCATGCCATTCTTAATATGGTACTCCTCAGCGGTTTCAAAGGCTAGCTCAGGCTTACCAACCGCCTTACACAGGTTGTTACAAACATCAACAATCTTCTTGAAAACAACAGGATCTGTCAAACCAACTCTTTTTAAAAAACCAGCTCGAAACTCATCAGAATGCGGTGAGTTTTCAACTCCAATTATAGAATACTCAATTTGACTTGAAGCGACTGCTTTTAAACTCCTTCCGTAGCCCGGGTTTATCAACATGCTAAAATCAACCATGTATGCAGTGTGCGCGAACACATAAGCTTTCTTCAGATACGGGTCACAGCCCTTGGGAATCAAACCACCAAATCCAGAATGCTTCATTGCATCCGGTAGTTGCTCCGAAGCTAAAACAGTTTGTGCACCATTCGTTGCAAATCCAACTTTTTTATGCAATAAAAGACTTGCCAAATGTGGGAAACAACTTATAGCCCGAGTAAAAGTTAACGTATCACTTTGCAATCGCATCCTGTCACGCGCAGATGATTTGACAGGGATTTGATACCAACAAGCAAGTTCCCTGATTCTTGCAGCACCACGAGGAGCGATCCTTTGAAGCTGATCTCTCTTAATGTTTCCGCGTTTGAGCCCAATGGAAACCAAGTCTACAATATCCCTTAAAATGTCATCCTTCGACCTCTTATGACGTTGCGCACAGGTAGTGATGTGTTCCATGATAGCATCATAAGAAAAAATGATAGAAGGCCGCTTGTCTTTCTTTGGAGTCTCTGGAAATAAGAGGGCACTTAGCATTGATCTAATATCATCATCATCATCGTCGTCGTCATTGTCGCTGATAACAAGATCCGGTTCATCACCGCAAGGTGAAGCCATGGTTATCTCTTCATCACCTTGTGAGCTACTGCTTTTTTCCCCCTCTAGAATCGTCAGCATTGACTTAATTGTATTAGCAAGATCCCATTCATCTCCGCCAGGTGAAGCCATGGTTTTCTTTGCTTTTGATCTAGTAGCAAGAGCAATTTTCATAGTATTTATGTGTCTATTAAAAATCAAAACAATACATGCAGAGTTGCAAATGCCGATTTAAAGATAAGCGTGGGGTGCATGAAACCGAAGAAACTGATCCGTGACCAAAAAATAATAATAATAAAATAAATAAAAAACAAAATAACCGGATCCAAACAAAACCGACAAGATGGTTTTGCATGTAAGTAAAACCGTAAAACCCAAACCATATTTATAGATATTTATTTTTAATTTTGAGTAATTTATAAGTATTTAATAAATAGTGTAACCCAAATATTCTAGTCCAAATGTATAATAATTAAAAAAAAAATTTCAAACAAGAAAATGTTATTATATATAATACAAACCGAGCTACATCTGGATAATGGGTAAGCGAGCAACAAGCTGCGCTGCTATCCCCTTTTAAATCGCAAAGCCTATTCTACTAAATATAAATCCTTGATTCCCCGGGCTCTGCGAGTCACTGCTATATTTAAAGACTTGAGCCAAATTTAAGGTTCAAGTTCATTATTTTGGACCATTTATATTTACGAAAAAGTTTCTATCCCAAATAGGAAAACCTAATTCAAACCGAAACCGAATAGTTTTTAAAAACGGTTTGAGCCCAAAACCCCCTATTTTTTTTCCACATGAACCCTAACAAAAAACTTCAACATAATTATATATTCATATTTAATGGTTTCTATCAAGATAAAAGCACGCTGAGAAATGTTTCTAAGCTAAAAGTCTTTTATCTTAAGCCTAAATTTTCTGGAAATCATCTTAAACCCACATGTATATATATATGCTTCATAATTAAAGAAATGGAAAACTGGGAAGAATAATATATGTATAATGCTTACCAATGCTTTGTGGATGATGATCTGGTTAACAATAAAACAACTTTTGAACTCTAATTTGGGATCATCAGATTCTTACTCCACCCTCTTTCCACCATTTCAGTCTTCAGTCTCACTTTTACCAAGGTGCTTTAACTTTTAAGATTCTATTTGGTCATCTATGGTCCTTCTACTTAGGTCAATAACACTAGAGTCACCAGTATTAATATCACATATATGACTGTATTCACAAGTTTGTTTGGTTGCTAAGGGTAGTGGGGTTTGATCCGCTCCCAAGTGATCCAATATGTTTATGACTAATAGGCGCTTACATGGCACAAGATTAAGCCTCAGGATCAAGCCCAAGAGGGTGTAGTGGTCCAGTTGATCCGGAGCTTTATTGATTTTTTTTAAACACAAAAATACTAAATTAAAATATTTTATTAAAACATAAATAAAAAGGAAAATAAAAACATAAATTTAAAATACATAAAAATAGCGTTTTCATTTTTTTCGCCAATTCCTTCCGAATACGATCTTATACTTCCTCCATTATCGCTTGGTCGATGACGATAGGTGGCTAAAGTCTTTGGCTAGAAAAGCCAAACTCTTGAACCGGTTTTTTGTGTGTCGAGCTTCACCAATCGAAAGGAGGCTACTTGACAATTCCTTAACTTGTATCTCGGCTTCACCAATCCCGCTTCTCCAGTTTTTTTCCCTTACCTTTGTGGAATTGTTCTGCGGGTTTAGCCGGCTCCGGTTCCGGCTTCGGTTGTGTGTTGATATTACCGTAACCCGAGCCCGACATGGTTTTAAATTTGAGAAACTTAGAGAGGTTTTTTAAATTAGTGGAGAGAAAGGGAGTGAGAATGGTGTGGTATTTTTATAAAATGAGGTTGTTATTAATAGTGAGAATGGTAGGGTTTGTAATTAAAAAAAATACTTTTTTTTAAATATATAGCCAACGGCTATTTTATTTCAAATATATAGCCAACGGCTAGTTTTTTTTTATTGCCCCGCGGTCTCGTCCACATCCCCGCCCCCGTCCACGGCAAGGGTGTAGTGGTGTGCGCAGCGGCCACGTCGTCCCCGCCGGGCCAGCCGCGCCGCGCCCCACTACCCTCGGCCTAACTGCAATATGATTAATATGATAATGACTTGGTCATAATGTTAGGGTTATATTATAAATGCAGGGCTTGGTTAGACTTTTGATGTCTGATCAAATGAAAATTAATGTAACGAGTTTTTAAATCGACTTTTTCTTACAATAATAAAGTGTTTGATCGATGATTTTATCGATTTTCTACCCAAAATGTCACTTATGACAGTGTATGTAACCATTATTCAATGTTTCATAAATCATAATACTTGAAGATGCAATCATTCAATATATATTTATATATACAAAAAGAGTTAATTTTTGTTTGGGTTGGTTGGTTCGTTTTAAACATTTAGTCCAATAGTCAACCTTTAATTAACTGGGTCACTAAGGTTTCGGTTTTTAACCAATTAGATCCAATTGAGTAGTTTATTCTGTTAAGTTGTGTGAATTGACTAAATACCCTTATTTATACAAATATAATAAAAAAATAAATACCCTTCATTTAAAATAATAACAACAAATGATATGAGTATGCCAATACCCGACAGACAATTACCCGATACATACGAGCCATGTAACTGGCCAAGTATGAAACACAATTTTTACTATCAAGTATGAGACCTAGATTGTCAATAGCCAACCTGTTACCTCGCTACATGTAAAGGACTAGCACACGATATCTACCCGAGTGAAGTGATTAAAGCCCGGGTCCATGAAGACCTCTAAGCAAATAATTTCTTAATTTTGGGGGCTTTTGTTCATGTTTTCCCAGTCATTCGGGTCAGTTCAGTCAGGGTTCTGAACCACAAACGCTCTGTCTATTGAGTTCCTTTTTTGCCATTTACAAACTTGACGACCTCTATGATTTATAGATAAAAAACGCATCAAAAGCATGTCATGTTTTAGCTATGAGAGCTTCAAACCAAAAAACTTTGCTATTTTTCACATTTAGCATTACATAATATCCTAGTAATCATTAACCATAGTTTCAAAAATGGTGAAGGACTAGTTTACTTCACATTACATAAAATTCCTAAAGGTCATCAACCATGGTTTCAAAATTTACAATGACCAGTTAATAACATCCTAATTAATTAGCATACATAACATCCTAATATAACATTACATAATTTCCTAATTAAGCATTACATAACATCCTAATTTAGCATTACAAATATCCTAATAACCATTAGCCCGGTAGAATTAAAGCATTAAAACAATCCGATCATAACGAGTGTGGTTGACCCTGTTGTCATTTACAATATCTGCTGAATCAACATCGAAGAGAATAGTGGCACCAAGCTTCGTCAGAACAAACATTTGAGACTCGACATCTTCATACATCCTCTTCAATTGATCTGCTTCACCCAATATATGTTTTTTAGTTATATTAAAACTTTCAATATGAAGTTTGGATATGCTTACTACAAATATTTTCTATTATACATTTGCAGCATATGTTTTCTAGTTATAATAGAATGATTAATATGAAGTTTGAATACAACATACTGGAACTATATTTTGATGTGACGATAATATTGCTTGCATGCTATAGCGATTTCGATTGCAGAGCTGAAATCCCCCTCACAAACTAACAATATTTTTTGAGATGTGTTGTATACTTCTCTCAGTTTTTTGAGATATGCCTCCACTTCTTTTTCCGTTTCCTGTTGCTCACCAATTTCTGTTTCCTTTTTCATACAATACATTCTTCTAAACACTATAACTATAATTAGTTTAAATATTGTCTAAGCTAAAGTAACACAAAAATAAGGGCTCGCAATTCGTGTCTTAACGGGTTTAACAGGTTAGAAACGGAGCGCTTAACACAAGTATCAGACAAGAATATGACTCGTTTAACTACTTTATATGTCATGACTATAAGACAGTTTTTAAGTTTCATGTACCAATAAGGGAAAATGATAGAGTCTAGCCCCCTACTCATTAGTCATTTCAATTATTCAAGAAAATAAAAAATATCTCATACCACACTTTTTTTATTTAACATGTCTTGTCGTGTGTTAAACAGTTGCCGGTTAGAAATTGCATGCATTATCACATTTTATGTCCTGTTATCACAACTAAATTGTGTAACCTAATGTTGTAATAAAGAAAATCATTGATCCCATGATCCAAGTTTATGCATTTAGCTAATTTAATTGCAACTAACGGATGCGTTTAAAATTACAAGTTAAATGCATATAAAGCAATCACAATTTAATTATAAAATCTAATGTGTAGTACACATTTATAAAAACTAAAATCCATGTAATACAATCAGCTATATATTGAACCAAATCAAAATAAATAACAAGCTTCACATCTAGTCCCCAAATTCTCATATCCTGGTGTTTGCTTTTAAAAGAAACTTTCTACTAGGGGGATCATGTGACATTGTATTGTATGTGCAAACGAGCCGAACCGCTCACTAGCTACTTGAGATCAACTCGTAAAAAAGCTCGATTGTGTCGAGCCTAAACGAGCCCATGCTCAAACCCTAAAAGTGCTTGTTTAATAATCGAGCCTGAGCCTAAGCTTCACTTGTTGAGCTCGAGCCGGCTCGTGAGCCTAAACTAGCATGTCATTTTTATAGTTTTCATAATATATAAAAATAACTAAATTATATATATTTGATAAAATCATAAAATTATAGTTGAAAAAAATTATAAAAATAATTATACATACTAAAAAAAATATTAATAAATAATACTAAATAAAAGCCGAGCTAGAGCTTCGAAAACTACTCACAAGTCTGAGCTCGAGCTTGGAAATAGAGATCACAACGAGCCTAACTCGAGCTCGAGTTCTGTGTAAGTTAAACGAGTTGTCAAGCTTGAGCTTTGGAAATAGAGATCGAAACGAGGCGAGCACGAGCCCTACGTAAGTTAAACGAGCCGAGCTCAAGCTCTGCATTTCGTGCTCAGCTCGTTTCGGTCTCTATTTCTAAAACTTGACTCCAGCTCATTTGAGTTTAAGCTTTAGAATTAGAGATCGGAAAATGAGCCGAGCTCGAGTTCGTTTGCTTCTCTATTTGCAATCATATAGTTAGTCATTATGCACAAATATATTTTTACAAATGCTAAAACATAATATAAAATTGTAATATCCAAACAATATTACTAGAGCAAAGAAAAAAAACCACCTGGCCCAACAGAGATGGATTGACCCAAAGAAGTGATCAACTTTTGAACCGCTGGTGGCGAAAACCGGGTTACCTTCACCGGCGGTTCGCGGCTAAGTAAGCAGCGGTTCGATCTGACTACCAGCGATGTTCTCGAAAGCCATGACGCCATTTCAGGATTCAATTTCACGACGCGGCGATGATAAGTTATTATGGATAATATTATTGTAGTCTAAATTTCCGACAACAACTTATATAACACATACATGTGTAATGCGTGCCCTAATATGATTTCTAATAACTACCCTTCTATTTTTCTTTTGTTTCAATCTCTCCCCAAACCTTTCATTCTTCTATTTAACTCTTTTTTTTTAGTCTGATTTCATCCGTTCCAAGTTCTTTGACGTTTCAGCTCTGACTCAAAAACCCAGTATTCCATGGTTTGTTTGACAAAGTTTTTCATTGTTTTTTTTATTAATTATTGATTGGTGTTGAAGGGGTTGGTCTAAAGATAAATGAATTGTGTTCTTTAGAGTTTTCATATTCAATGTATCATTTCTAAATCCAAAATTACATTGAACAACATTACATTTTCTCTCACTTTACTAATTACATAATATTTTTATACATTTATTACCTTTTCTCTTTCTTTCACTCACAACCACTTTCCATAAATATTAAAAAATTATAAGAGTTATACAATAATTTTTCAAATATACAAAAAAAAAATCACTGTATTTATCTCATATAGTCAAACATCCTAAACCACTCCCAAAATTATAAAAAAATCTACTCATCAAATTTGATGGTTTGAATATGAATGCTCTTATTACCTTAAACTAGCTATGCAAGAAGATGAACCACGAAGAATTCGATCAATTTTTAAATAAAAAGCTTTGTAAGTAGTTGCAAAGACCAAATATGAGCTACATACCACTTTGTGTGTTTACTATTGAACTTATTCGATCAAGTGACTCGAGCACAATATTATAAAAGTCTTATACGACTTTTTTTTATTAATATTAAACAAGAATGAGATATTAACTAAATGAAAAAAAATGATAGTTTTATATAGCACTCACAATAAACTTTTTGAGTAGTTAAATAACGTTCAACCACTCCTTCGGTTTCTCTTACCCTTAACATATGATACTAGTGGTATTTTAAAGCGATGGTTCACATTCCAAAACAGGGATATCTAATGCATGCACAAAGAGTTAAATTTTTTTTGAAAGGCCGATATTATTAGACTAGTGGAGAGTTATGGGACAGTTTTATGGCTCATAACTTTGGGAAACACAGCCCCTTCAAGTTATGGGGTTTTTTTTTGCAAGTTATACACAAAACGCGATAATGGCATCAAAATCGAAAGAGAAACGTTACTTTTTTACCTTTAAGAATAAAAAAAAACAAATAAACAAAGTTATGTAGAGTTATGACTACACTTGTTTTTTGTAAAAAGCCATAAGCGCCACGTGACGCATAACGTTCAGGGACGGGGCTTTATGATTCATGGTCTTATGCTAGATATAACCGTATAAGCAACTCTGTGTATTTTAAATTCACTTCCAAAAGCATTAAGACAATACGCTAACTATCAAAACATCATTTTTGTATAACCAAGAATTCAAGAAACATGACAAAACAATATCGAACATATTCTAACAAAATTTCAGTCATGAGATTCAAAACACGTACCACTGATTAAACATGAAACTAAAAGGACCAAAACAACCAAACAATTAATCCTTGGAAACAAACAACTCATTCTTATCAGCCAAACCCTTTGCTAGCTCATCAGCAGACACATCTTTGCTCTCATCTTCAAAAAAACACACCATACCATTCTTAATATGATTCATCTCCGCCGTTGCAAGGTCTAGCTCCGGCTCGCCAACATCCTTACACGCATTGTTACACACATCCACAATCTTCTTGAAAACACCAGCATCTGTCAACCCAACAGCTCTTAAAAAACCAACTCTAGACTCATCATCATATGGTACCTTATGAACTCCAGCCTTAGAACACTCAACTTGACTTAAAACCATTTCTCTCAAACTCCTCTTATCATCCGGGTTGACCAGCTTTCCCAAATCAACCATATATGCAGCATGAGCATACACATAAGCTTTCCTCAAATCAGGGTCACAACTCGTCGGAATCAAACCGCAAAAACCAACATGCTTCATTGCTTCGGGTAGTTGCTCAGAAGCTAAAACAGATTTAGCACCATTCTTTACAAATGCGTGTTGTTTAAACAATAGAAGACTTGCCACATGCGGGAAACAAATAATAGCCCGAACAAACGTTAACTTATCACTTTGCAAACGAACCTTTTCAGCAATCGATGATCTAAGGGGAATTTTATAAAAATAAGCAAGTTTAACAATTTTTTCAGCACCACTACTAGCTGTCTTTTCAAGCTGATCTCTTCTAATGTCACCACGTTTGAGCCCAACGGCAACCATTTCATATATATCCTTACTTGTGTCAGTCGGCGTCGTCCTCTTAGGATGATTTGAACGTTAACAATTTGCTGCAAGATTCCACCAAATTCAAATCCTCTACAGGTGCAAAATAAGCTAGTAGTGACTCAAGTTCTTCACTGCTTTCGGAACCGAAACCAAAAATTTCATCTTCATAGAAATTATCAGTATCATATTCGATACTATCTGAATACAGGACAAACGATTCTACTGCTTCATTAATAGCATCGATAAACATATCTTTATTCGGTCCATCAAAATCAAAAAGATGTGAAAATTTACTCATGTCAAGCTCTTTAGGGGCAAAAGATTTTAGCAGTGGTTCAAATTCATCATCTTTGATTATAGCATCATCCACTTCAACATATTTAGAATCATCCGAAGCAGCACATTTTTCAGTCTCTTGAACATGTTCACCATCTTTGCCAATTGTAAGCTGATCTGTTTATCATCAGCCATGGTTTTCTTGACCACCTTGTGATCTTTCTTTGCTTTAATTTTGCCTGGAAGCATGAGCATTTTTGACAGTCAAATATGTGTACGTCTATGTAAGCTAGCTTTTGCATGGCTATTATAAAATTTCAGACTTTTTATCTCACTAGAAACTATTAAACAGATTGAGGTTAAACCAATATGTAGGCACCTCAAAACAAAACAGTTTTAGACCAAATAAAAACTAATTTTGGGAAGATTTAGAGACTTCTTTTACAGTTAAATGTTACAAAATAAAAAAAAAATATAAAGAGGCAAACAAACAAGAGCAAAAGAAATCTGAAAAAATCAAAAAATAAAGAAATATGTTGACATTTAAGTTACTGAAAAACAATAAAAAAATAACATGCCATTAAAAGTTCAAATGCATCACTTTATAATACATTCATGCTATCAAAATACAAGTTTAATTTAGAACAAGTAAAGAAATAAAACAAATTAGCAGAAGACAAGAGGACCTCTCTACCTCTTCAAATAAACCAAAGGGTTGTGGTCTTCTTTCATGCACTAACCAACTGTTTATATAAAGCTCAAAGTTATAAGAATGGTCCTCTATCCTTTTAACATATTCACTTTGGTAGTTCTAAGTTCTAACTAGCTTTTGTTTTCACAACAGCTACTTATATTAATTAAGTCATTCTTTCTCATAATTACTTGAGTTCTTTAAAGCTTAGAAGGTGATAGGTAAGGTAGCACGTGTCGATTTGATTATGAGTAAATATTACATTTACATAGAATAGTTTCGATTTATGTATTCTGTTTCTGTTTAGGTTTTTGTTTCCATATTTGTTTTGTGTCGATGGTCAAACTTTTTTTTAATGGCATCTTGGACTAACAAAAAAGACAATCAACTTGAAGTTAATTGGATAAAGATATGTTGGTACTTGTGGGATTTTAAAGCAAAAGCTACTTCACATTCCAAAACGGTATTTTTGAGAGTTCTAGCCATAATCCATTTAATATTTTAGTGTGAAATTTTGAACAACTTTAATACCATTAATTACATTACGACTCGTGACTAGCTTCAACCATCCTTCAAATGGGGGCTTGACTGATTCTACGAAAATATTTTTCAAAAAGAAAAACTTAGTAAACACAACGAAACATTATTGGATAATGTTGTAAACATATCAGCATAATGAGAAAGAGCACATCTGCATGTTTTAAATTTGTATATGATTCTTGAAACACAACCTGAACCTCTGAACCTGACATGAAAAGTAGGTTTTGGGGCACAATCTGTTTTCTTAAAAAAGAAAATAGATTGACCCGAACAAAAAACCCGTTGAAAAATGGGTCAACATGAACATGACCGTTAAAAAGCGGGTCGACATGTTAACACCTTTAAGAGATTTTAGAGAAGTTAGTATTATGATCTTAGAAATAGAAGTGTTCGAATTTTAAGTTACTTATATTTTAATTTTGAATATTATAATATCATTATTTTGAGCAGCTAAATATTGTATAATATAGGATTGAACCATTGACTTTTAAAAGTAATTTAATTTTTTTTTGTAAGGGCAAAGTAATGTTCTTTTTAATCTTTTTTTTATCTACTCTTTCATTTTCAACTTTTTAATTTTATTAGTTCTAATGGTACCTATTCTTCGATTACTCCCATTCACTTGTTATAATCATGAGCTAAATTTGTAACTCAAGTGTGGTTAATGGGAATGATAGATATATAAATACATAAAAACAATTTAAAATATCACAAATTACAAAAATATTGTATATGAATCGGAATAACTAATTGTTAAATCATTACTACTTAGTCACTAAGTATTACTAATATTAATAAATGAACGTAAAAATGGATTAGCTCGAAACACAACACAAATTTAAAATAGTCGCACTACACATCACGAATAAATATATGACTTAGGCTAGGGTTGAAGCCTCTCAACACGTCAGACCGCCAACTCGAAATGTATGATCAATGCTCCAAGATTGATAAAGTTGAACAACTATGTTAATATCTTTTGAGCAAACATGTATATAATTGGATTAAAGAAAGATGTTTTATTAAAAGCATGCTCAACAGATACATATTATTATTCTTTTCTATGAAACACAACTTTGTGTTTTTATTAATGATCAAAAACAAACCAACAAGTAACCGACAATGTAGTTACTAACAACAATTAAGCTGTGGAATTAGAAGAATATCATGAATACTAGCCACCCTCAGCTCATCAGCCAAACTCTTTATTATCTCATCATCAGCCACATCCTTGCTATCATCTTCAAAAAAACATATCTTATTATTCTTAACATGACACTTCTCAACAGTTGCAAAGGTTAGCTCTGGTTCATCAACAACCTTACACAGATTGTTACAAACATCAACAATACTTGCAGCCATTATCACCAGGGTTGATCAATTTGCCGAAATCAACCATATATGCGGCATGCGCAAACAAATAAGCTTTCATCAGATACGGTTTTCACAACATTTGGGAATCAACCCACAAAATCCACAATGCTTCATTGCATCACGTAGCTGCTCAGAAGCTAACATAGATTTTGCACCGCTCTTTGCGAATTCACCCGCTTTGTGTAGAAAAATGCTCGCCAAATGAGGGAAACGCGTTATAGCATGGACAAAAGTTAAAGTATTCGGTAGCAATCGGATCCTTTCACCAGGAGCTAATCTGATAGGGATTTTGTACCAATAGGCAAGCTTCACAATCTTTTCAGCACCATCACAAACAGTTGATCTAAGCTGATCTTTCCTAACGTCACCACGAGTTAGCCCGATGCCAACCATATTGTATATATTATTTCGCTTACAGCGTCATCAAGCGTCCGCTTATGATGTTGTGAACAGTTAACTATGTGCTGCATGATGGCATCACAATTAAAATCATAAGCACATGTGTCATTCTCGACAGGAGGCAGATACGCTAACAATGATTCAAATTCATCGTCGTTGCTGATATCAAGATCCTGTTCTAATTCTTCATCATAATAAAGATCCTCAGAATAACAGTCATCATTCTCTATAGATATGTCATCCATTATAGAAGCAAAAAATGATTGCATTGTTTCAGAGATGTTAGCAAGTTGTGATTCATCAAACTTAAAACCATCGGAAGTGGCATTCGCTTTAGGAGCCAAAGATTTCAGGAGTGATTCAACTTCATCATCTTTGATGATAGCAGCATCCAGTTCAACATAATTAGAACCATCAGAAGCAACACACTTGTCAATCTTTTGTGAAGCGAGAGACGTTGGCTGCGACTCAGACATTGTTTTCTTTTCTTGCTTTTGATATGAAAGGAGAAATATTGATCATAAGTCTTTAATTATTATGTACATATATTCCTAAAATGTGGGAAGATACCAAAATGGCTAACAAAAACAAGAGAATAAAAGAAATATAAGAACTATATATGTTGACATTTATGTTACTGAAAAACTAGTCATTAAAGTTGATGAATGAATTAGCAGCATAATGTAGAACAACAATTCATGAAAAATAGTATGTAGAAGAAGAGAGGACCTGATCTCTACCTCTTGAAAGAAAACGAAGGCTTCTATCTTCTTTCAAGCACTAAGCAACATTTTATATAGATCTTAAAGTTACAAGAATGGTCCTCTATCGTTCTATCATATCCACTTCAGTCTTTTAACTTAGGGATGAGTTCGGACCATACCGGTACCAAATTCACGATCCTGAATCTCCAAAAAATTTGGTACTGGTACTGAAAATGCTCAGCTCAGTACCGGGACCGTAGGAAAATATTCGGAAAAAATCGACACTGGTCATGATTTTCTTTAAAAACTTGATTCTGGTACTGAAATGCTTGTTTCAATATATCGGTATCATTTATGCTCATCCCTATAGTTTTTAATATTCTTTTTTTTCTTTTTTAAAATGACAACACTACCTTTTCTTTTTATACTTATAATTTATATTCCACACTAAAAGGAAATTCATAGCATAATGATATGTGTCCTATATATGCAATTTAGATCCACCATCTAGCATGTGTTACAAAAGATAAGTGTACTTCATTACTCAAATCAATATGCCTATTGTCCTTTACTATTCAAATTAAAGTTAATATATCTAATTTATGTACACAAAATAGATATTATTCACTAATCACAACGATTAAAGGAACTCCCTTTATTCTAGGAAGGGGTCACCTCGTTAATCTTACAAAAAGGTAATACACAATAATGTTTACAATCACAATTAGCTATCAAACAAATGGGCATCAGCAACGGAAATATTCATTTGGTAGATACCGATAGGTTTCCGATAGAGAATACAATGTTTTTTTACAAATATTTTTTAAATTACCGATGTATCTTAAAAATGTCACGGTTTTGGTGAGAAAAAATTCCCAACGGATAACCTGTAAAATAGATTTTTGAAAATATTTCCACTTATTCCCGATAGGTTTCCGTCGGCAATCTCTCACTAAACCATCAAAAATGAGGATAAGATTTCCTACATGGTCACCCCTAAGGCTTTAGGTGTTTTGGCATTCCGGGGCATTACGAACAAAAACTTTAATCGATAATTTGTGTATATAAATCATGTTGTAAATCTTAACAAATTAAGACAACTTTTTGATGTGTGGCTGGTAACTTGAATGAGCGATTTGTAAGTAAACGGATGGGTATGTGATAGAAGGGTGAAAAAAATTATCTATATAGTTATAAAACATTTAAATCGTTTACGTTTTATTGATTACTTTGACCGAAATTGAGGTGTAAAAAATGGTTACTTTGACCAAAATTAATATTTTGGTCGATGTTTTTTAGTTCATTATTAAAACCTTGGATGCTTTAAGGTATGGAGCCTCAAAATAAGTATTAACGGTAGACATTCTGTTTCAGAAAATCTCTTTCGGGTATAAGAGGTAGTTTTAAAAACGTTGTAATATATTTATTTATTTATTTACTTTTTGTGAGTTTGAAGTTTTAACACACTTCATTTACCCTTTTCAACACACTTAGGTTAGCCCAACTTTTGAGTTGTTCAAGTACAACCCCCTTTGGTTTTCTTGAAACATATGTTGGTACTCGTGTTAGTTTAAAGCACCGGTTCACATTCCAAACCACGGGTGCACATATGTTGGTACTTGTGGGATATTTATAATTTCTCACATTCCAAAACGTATTTTAAATTTTTAAGAGTTCCATCCATTTAATGTGATTAATTTCACCTTAATTTTAAAACGATAAATCACTAGCTTCCCATCTCCAATTCTAATTTCGTCTCACATCATCATCCATTATTTTACCTTCCATCCATTCTCTCTCTTTCTCGCACATGCATTGCAACGGGTTTAGTCTTGTATCCTAGGGGTGGCAAAACAAACCCAAATGGGTTGTTTTTGGTCAATATGAATAAATTTTAAAATTGGAATGCGTTATGATGGTTCAAAAGAATTTTCTAAGGAGGTCAAGATGGGTTGGTGAAATACTAGTGAATTTTGGTTATGGGTTAGAATGGATTAAAACAAGCTCAATCTAATTTTATTTTTAACAAAACCCACGAAATCGAGAAATCGAAAACGAAATCAAAACCGAAATCATTGAAACCGAAAAGATACCGAAACCGACCGAAATGAAAAAAAAGCAAAACCGAACAAAAAGAACCCGAAAAAATCGAACCTGTGCCGATACAAAACCGTTTTTTTTTAATGAAGAGGGATGACGGGGGAAACATTACAGTTTTTTTACATTTTGCGTTTTGATTTATATTTTGAGATATTCTTTTTTTTATTAATTTTTTTGAATATTTTTTAAAGGTTTTTGAAACTCTTTGTATTTTAACCTTCACTTGGGTCAAGATGAGTTAACTCTACCCATGTTAACCTATACTCATCCTAACCTTCTATATTAAAAATCTATACTAACCATACCCATTCTAACACATAACTCAAATCCAACACAACTCACTCATGTTGCCATCCTATTTAAAACTTCTTTTACCATAATCTTCCTATATATGGATCACAAGCAATGTACTTATAATAACTATTCAAAGTTGCTTGTACAACAAGCAATGTAAAAAGTATTACAATATTCATTTTAAGTACTATTCATAAATAAGTATCACAAGCAGTGTAAAAAGAAAAAAAAACAAAAAAACTCATAATAACTAAAAAATTACTTTTCAAGGATTCTCATGGGATACATATGCCACTTAAAATGACTAAAGAAAACCCAACAATTAACCAATAACATATAGGTTCGAACAACAACTAATTCTTGGAACTAGGAGAATCATGAATACCAGCAAACCTCATATTTTCAGCCAACAACATAGAAAACACACTAGTACTAGCAGCCACATCCTTTCTCCCATCTTCAAAATAACACACCATATTATTCTTAATATGATCCTTCACCACGGTTACGAAACGCACCTCAGGCTCCCCAATCACCTTACACAGATTGTTACAAACAACAATAACCTTTTTAAAACCACCAGGATGTGTCAATCCAACAACACCTAAAATCTCAACTAAAGCCTTAGAACATTCAAGTTGACTTAAAGACATTGCTTTTAAACTCCTCTTATCACTTGGGTAATGGGTTGATCAACTTGCATCAATCAACCATGTATGCAGCATGAGCAAACATATAAGCTTTCATCAGATAAGGGTCACAAAACTTGGGAATCAAACCACAAAACTCCGAATGCTTCATCGCATTAGGTAACCGCTCAGAAGCTAAACCAGATTTTTCACCGTTGATCACAAACTTAACATCTTTATACAGTAACAAACTTGCCACATGAGGGAAACACATTATAGCACGAACAAACGTTAGCGAATCACTTTTTAAGGGTTCCGTTTCAACGGAAGATGGTACGGTAGAGAGTTTATACCAATAAACAAGTTTCTTGATTCTTTCGAAACCACGTTGATTTAGTTCTGATTTAAGCTTATGTAAACTAGTGTTTTGGTGAATAAGCCCAATGGCAACCATTTCACAAGTGTCGTTTATTATGTCGTCGCCCGCCCTGCCTTGATGTTTACCACAGTTAAATATGTGTTCCTCAATAGCATCAAAACTAAAGTCGTCAAATGCATACATGTCCATGCTTTTAATCTGCGAACAAGAGCGAGATATATAAAAACAAATCAAGCAGGATTGCAAATGTACCTTTTATCTAAAATTGCAACATTATACCACCCGAAACATGTCAACGATTTGAATGAAACAACTAGGCAGATCAAAAGATTACAAAATATTCAAAACATCACTCTAAAATGATTTTATACACTCAAAATACAAGGTATACATGGCCGGTTATATACTTCTACTATATATTATGAAAGCTTTGACACCAGTAGCGAAGCATGGACGAAAACAAAAGAGTGGCCGGAGTAAATACGTGTAAAAATTTCTTAAACACATCTGGTCGAACTCAATAAGTATAAAAAATTTCATAAACACGGGTTTAACAGGCTCAAAATTTTCAAACGAAAACAGGTAAAATCACCTTTTTTAAACGAAAAAACGTAAATTTACACTAGTGATAAAAAAAACGAGGGTGGCCAGGGATGGAGATCATAAATAAAGAAAAATAGTGGGTAGAAGATGAGAAGACCTCACTGCTTCTTGAAAGAGAACAGACGGTTGTGTTGTTACTTGTTAGTACATGCACAAAGCTAAGCTAACGGTATATATCTTTCTAACAACTTTCACTTCTGCACTCCTAAGTTAAGTAGTAGCCGACAAGTCGAGTGAGTTACAACCATATCTCGGAAATAATCATGTATGTAACAAGGGGGACCGTTCCATTACCCCATACTTCAAGGCGGGAAACACAATTTATATAAAAAGGAAAAAATATATACTGAGAGTTTATATAAAACAGAAAGTTTATTTGTTTCATTGTTTTTTATCATGTAACGTCTAAACTCGTGAAAAGGTATCAAAGGTGTCAAGAAGAGACATTAGACATGATGGTTTCTAAGACCGTGTGTAGTGGAAGAGCCCCTGTGGGGTGTTTTACGGCATGTGGCGCCACGCCACATAGATAAGATTTGACAAAAAAAAATGTGTAGCGGATGGAGCCATAACCAATCATTACCTTATTATTATTTTATTATTATTAATTATCAAGAAAAAAAAACAAATAAAAACTCAACAATCACATCCCCCCCCCCCAATCCGGCGCTTCCCACACAACGCTCATCACCAAACTTCAACCCAAAGCGTCCCCAAGGGCGTTGTTCCCGAGCGCTTTGGGGCTTTCTGGTGGGCAAAACGCCCCATTACATCCGGTCTTTATAACCCAAGATATGGAAAAAAATACGTGCCATAGATCAGAGAGCATTAGCGGTGACTTATTGCTATTAGTGACTATTTTTGGGCGTTCGTGACGTGTTAACGGCGTCATATTAGTGACGAATTGTCGCTGCTACTAATAATATTAGCAGATACATTCTAAGGCTTTAGCAATGGCATTTGTCGCCGCTATACTCTTATCTTTTTAGTGTTAGGAGAACTTGCTATACTCTTAATCTTTTTAGTGTTGGGAGAACTTGTCACTATCATATGTTAACCTCAATAATCTTATAAAGATATAAAAATGACCAAAATAGCCACTTTGTTGAATTTGTTTCCAAAAAAAGATCATCTCTTTCACATAATCCCCAAAATAGTCACCTAAAGCATCACCGGCAATGGTTCTTAGCATGCCATCCGATGCTTTAACCCTGTCAACCGATGAAACTCTCGGACCCATAAAATCTCGCTGGTTGTCATCGTCTTTTCTGAAAGAGATGGTCATTTTAGAAAATAACTAGATCAAAGTGGCTATTTTGATCATTTTCTAAAATAAATATATACATTCCTCCTTACTAGTTTGTAAAGATGCAAATCACCTAACCTTTACAAATAAGTATTTTGACCAAATCCACGTTAAAAATGCCTTAATTAAATTGTAAGGTGAAAAGATGTTATCGTGTTTATTAAACTGACACTTTGGCTTGAACATTAATACAATTTTCAACGTTTATAACTTTGAAAAACATAAACGACTCACTTCAGACTCTTTGTTTTTATGCTACAAACGAATTGTTTTACAAAACTTTAAAGGGAATTAAAAAGTATATATTTTTTCAGTTTTTTTAGAGTGGTCATTGTTAGTTTAATGTACCAACTTTTCAGTAGTTCAAGTTCAACTACTCCTTTGGTTTTCTACACTAACATATGTTGGTACTTGCGGTATTTTAAAGCACTGCTTGACATTTAATTTTAAATGCCTAGTTTTATAATGATGAAACTACTTAATCAGTATGAAGCTTTATACTTCTAATTTTATTAACTCATCACTAGCTTTGATACTATTTTATTACAAATAGTATGAGGCATAACTCTGAAAGAACTTTTGTAATCATGAAACATAACATAACAAAAAATAACAGTTTTGAAACAATATTAAAAACACATTATATCAAAATTTCAGTGATCATGAGATTCAAAACATGACTATTCATAAACTTAAAATTTAAATGACCAAAACAACCAACAAGAAACATATAATGTAGGTTCAAACAACAATTAATCCTTGGAAGCAGACAACTAATTCTCATCAGCCAAACTCTTTGCAAGCTCATCAGCAGCCACATCCTTATTCTCATCTTCATAACCAAAGACGTCATCCTTAAAATTATCGGAATCATATTCGATTTCCTCTAAACAGGGACCAAGCGTTTGCATTGATTTATTTATAGCATCGGTTAACTTCGCAAGATTCGGTCCATCAAAACCAAAAAGAAAAGAAAATTTATTCTTGTCAATCGCATCAACCACTTCAACATATTTAGAATCATCAGAAGCAGCACATTTTTCAGTCTCTTGAACAATTTTATCATCTTTGCCAATTGTAAGCTTCTGTTTATCATCAGCCATGGTCTTCTTGAGCACGTTGTGAGCTTCTTTGCTTAGCTTTGACCTGGTAACATAAGCAATTTTGACACTCTTTAATATAAATATATGGCAGTTAAAAATAAAAAGAAAAACAAGCAGAAATGTGTATGTCATATAATATAAATATAAGCATCATATTAAATGTAATAGAAGTCATATTTTAACATCAAAACTTTTGAAAGATTAGTCAGATTATGAAGATCAAGACATCACTTTAAAATACATCATTCTTGCACTCAAAATAAAATACAATTTAGAACAAATAAAGAAAAAAATAAGAAGACAAGAGGACCTCTCTACCTCTTCAAATAAACCAAAGGGTTGTGTTCTTCTTTCATGCACTAACCAACTGTTTATATAGCGCACAAACTTATAAAAAATGGTCCTTTATCTTTGTAACATCTACTTTTTTTTTGTTTAATTCCACCCATTTATTGCATATTAAGTCATTCCTTTGGTTTTCTCAAACATATGTTGGTACTTGGTGGAATTTTAAAGTATAGCTACTTCACATTCCAAAACAGTATTTTGACTTTTTGAGAGTTCCATCTATTTAATGTGAAACTATAAACAATGCCATTAGTTTCATTAATACGACTGTTGACTTTTTTTTTTCAACCACCACCCATCACATTGTTACGATCTAGCACACACACGAACCGAACCGAACACAAAAGCAATAAAGGAATATGATGATTTAATGTGGTTCGGTCTAAAATAACTTATATTATATCCACGTGTGACAACTAAGTATTCTTTGTTGACTGACAACGATTACAATACATAACACTATATATAGATAGACTAATTTAGGTGTTTTAACTTGTTATACAAAAAATCTAAATTGGTTGGATTTAATTAGGGTCGGCTGCCCCGCACCCTTCTCCTCCTTTGACTTCAACTAATAAATCATGCCTAAACAAAAGGCCTACGAATCCAACACTAGGGCTTGACTGATTTATGAAAATATTTTTCAACAAGAAAAAAACTTAGTGAACACATCAAAACTTTGTTGAATAATTTTGAAAACACATCAAGATATTGATAATTGAAAGACCACCTCACATGTTTTAAATTTGTGTACCAATGCCTAAGCAATTTCAGGTTTTTTTTTCCGCAAATCACAAGATTTAATAATTGGAGGATCACAACTAAAACAAGTTAGATTCATCATACATTCATACATATGCATTTTAAGATGGACTAAATACAAAAACTCAATCCAACAAACAACATTACATACATTCTTGGTTATCCGTTCTATTTCGCGTTTCCTTTTGGATAGGATCCAACCAAACTGAATTGTATTAGAATTAGAGGTGGCAAATGGGTTGGGTTGGGTTGGGTTGTGTCGAACGAGTCATGGGTTGAAATGAGTCATGGGTCAAAACGAGTATGAGTCAAAATGAGTTTGGGTCAAAACGAGTCAATTAAAAAAAGCGTTGTTTTGGTTTGGGTCAAAATAGGTTAGGGTCAAACCGGATTTTGAGTTTTTTTTTGTTTTTTTTTTTTTTGTGAACGAGAATAACGGCGGAAACATTTTAGTTTTTTTAGATTTTTCGTTTTTTACTTATATTTTAAGTTATGGTTTTTTAATTATTTTTTTTGAATTTTTTTTAGGGATTTTCTATTAAAATCAAAAACTCTCAAAAAAATATTCAAAAATAATAATAAAAAAATTATAACTCAAAATATAAACCATAAACAAAAAAAGTGAAAGCACTAAAATGTTTCATACGTTGTCCTCGTTCCATAAAAAAAACCATCTAGAATCGAACCGAAACCGAAAGAATCGACGAAAATGAAACAAAGAAACAAAAAGCCAAAACCGGACCACATCAATCGAAATCGAAAAAATCAATCAAAACGAAACTAAAAGAATTCAAACCGAACAAAAAGAAAACTGAAAAAACGAACAAAAACGAGTCCGGAATCGACCAGAAAGAAACCAAAACCAAACACGTCACGGGTGAAAACTCAGGTTGACTTGAAACCTAAACCGAACCCGTTCCGATCTGAAACCCGTTTCGTGCCGAAACCTGTCTTGTACGAAAACCTGTTCCGATCCGAAACCTGTCACATTTCCTTAGGACACTAACCCACATCGACCCATTTCTTTGAACTTGTCGACCTATTTTGACTCGAAAATAAAAGGATGGAATTTCAAATGACTCATTTTGACCCATTTATTTAAAACTTTTTACCCAAACCAACTCATTTAACTTTTAAAACAACTCAAATTGACTCATTTGAAAGGGTTTTGATCAAGATTGCCACCCCTAATTAGAATTAAATGCATTTCATGACATTTCAATCTCACAATAACAACATATGGAAGTGATTGCATTATATATTCATATAATTACTTTCATGATTATAACTTGATTTTACTATCTCTATACATGAAAATGATAGTATATCATTCATCAATGTTATTTCATGTTTCTCTTTAGAGTAAATTGTGATTCTCTTACTTGTGGTTTAAAATTTACGATTTCAGTCCTTGTTCTTTAATTTCCACCGCAACCAATTCCAAGCTTTTAACTTAGTTAAATATGTCTGTTAAATTGGTGGGCATTTTGGTCTTTTTATTTTTTATTCATTTTGCACTCCTTAAGTCTCTGCACTTTTCTGCATTTTCCTACCATGTTACTAAATATGCATTTTTCATGCTGAGTAAGCAAAAGTATATGCAGGGGCGGACCCACATAGTGTGGATCGGGGTCCCGGGACACCAATGTTTTTTAAAAATTTATTAGAAGCGGTATATTAAATTTTTTGAGGACCCCATAAGATTTAATACTTGGAACCCATACTATTAATGTTGATGTGGTCTGGTGGAAAGTCCCTTGTTTTATCTTTGAAAGGTCATGGGTTCAAGTCTTACAAGGCTCAATTTTTGGTTTTTTGTGTTAATTTTTAGTGTTAATCAATCATTTGATTGCTAATGTTGCAATGATAACTTTGGAAACATTCAAACACCTCTAAAATACATATCATTGTTTTCAACTTTATGCATGGTTTTCTTTAGAAACATTCAAACACTTTAAAATATCAGTTTTATTTTTCACTAGTTTAAGTTAATGGTTTTCAACACATGCTTATGAAAGGGTGGATCTAGGTTCTATCTCAAAAATGTTTAAGAAAGGGAAAACAAAGTGTTTATGTGTCAACCCGACCCATTTTGACCCGTTCAGGTAGTGATGATTGAAAAGAAAGTTTTATTATGATATTGTTTTTTATTATGTTCTTCGCCTCGACCCGACCTGAACAACGACCGACCCGAAAAATTTGAACACCGAAAATATGGGACCCCATTGGCAAAAAATCCTGGATCCGCCACTGAGTATATGATATTATCACACTAACCATGGTTATAAAAGAGTTACAGAGACAATTACTTATCCAATTTACACTTGCAATAGAAGTCATTACAACTAGTAAACCTATAAATCGCATTTATTTGACGCTTTATTTGATCAAACAAACATATACACATATACAATCCAGATCAACAACAGGTAAAATCGTCAAATTGGGGACGAACTCACATCTCAACCGCTTTCCCGAGGAGACGAAAGCCAAGGATTAGGCGACACATAAGTATAACCATTAAAATGCTCACCGGCTGTCGGTGTGGGAGCCTGTGAGTCCTCCAAGGGCATTGCAGTCCAACACTTGTCGAAATTTTCAGTGCAATCTTCACCGCTCACATCCGGCTTGAACTTTGGTTCCAAGTCCCTTGACTCCAGTTTCTTCCAGTTTATCGTTCGAAACCATTTGTGATTTTTAATATCGTCACCACCACGAGGCCCACTACCTAATCTTAAGGACGGGTCCTTTTGCAGCAACTGAAAACAAAAATATGAAGTTAAATTAGCAGTAGTGGTTAAAGAGCTTATTAATCATTATTAGCTCAACTTACTCCTTTTAGCGGAGAGTGAGCTTCACCACTTAACCGCGGTAACAACTTCACTTTTTCGTTTATTATCTTCTCCTGCAGTTTCTTTCTGTTGGAATGTGTAAATGGTGGCTGAAGGAAGAAATAAAAAATCTATCATAAATCATAAAAAAAAACTCATTTTTTTTCAAGATAAAAACCGCATAAATTTTGTACCTTCCCGGTTAACATTTCGTACAAAAGTATCCCTACACTCCACCAATCCGCATTTTTATTATGCCCTTTGGACAATAATATTTCAGGAGCCATATACTCGGTGGTTCCACACAACGAGTTTGATCGGCTCGATTCATCAATCTCCTTTGCCAGACCAAAATCGGTTAACATAACCTGAGGAATAAGCGGTTATGACGTTAAGTACCGCAGTCGCACTTAATTAATATTAAAAAAAAAACAATTATTAACTTACATGCCCATCTGCATCCATGAGTATGTTTTCAGGTTTAAGATCTCGATGCACGATGCCTCTCTCATGAAGATGTGAAACCGCAGATACAATCTCTGCAGTATAAACCCGCGCTTGATCCTCACTACCCATAAACAAATATTAAGAAAGATAATCATACATAATGATGTATAAACATTGAATACGTACCTAAAGATCCCTTGTCTATATAAGTGAAAGAAAAGATGACCTCCATTAATAAAATCCAAGATCAAATACAGCTTTGTTTTCGTCTGCAATCATGCATAACATATTTAATTAAATCATAATAACAGTGATTAAAATAAAAGTACAGACATTAACAAAAAGCGAGCAAAAAAAAGTAACAAAATTGACGAAAATCGGGCAAATATAAGTAGTGTTGTAGAACTCGCTAAGTGCTACTGCGCTAGTCAGGCAGTGGGGTAGGGACAAGCGATTAACCGGATTAATAGCGATTTTTACAACACTGATATACATATACCAAACTTTATATATAAAATTTTAAATTTTAATCAATTTTGACTAAATAGCGACGGTATGGTACTGACTAGCTATTAATCAGGCGTCTAGGCATGATTTTTACATATATATACCAAACTTTATATATAAAATTTTCAATTTTGATCGGTGACTAGTTGGTGGGATATCGACTAATGATTAATCGGGATTAATGACTCCTAGCCAGGATTTTTACAACTATGAATAAAAAGTAGCGAAACCAACAAAACACGAGCACCTAAAAAGAAAAACGAAGCTGAACGACAAAGGGATGTACGACCTTCGTAAGTATATCCCTTTCAGCTTTCATATAATCCACATGATTATTTTTAATAATAGTATCCTTCCTCATAACCTTCATAGCAAATATCCCATCCTCATGATCACCACCACTAATTACAGTTTTACCCTTCATTTTCATTTTAACCTGAAACACTTTCCCAAAAGACCCTTTACCAATCACCCTCATGATCTCAAAATCCCCAGGGCCAATCTTGTAATTTAACTCACTCTTTTCTTCAAGACCTTTATATTCATGTTCAGATAATTCGGATTCGGATTCTTCTTCGGGGTGAAAAGTAAGAGGTTTGGAGAGAGTGTAACGAGGTGATGGGCCGATGAAGGAGTGGGACCGGTTGTGGATGATTTGTGGAAGACTAGGATTGGTTGACGATGATGATGTTGATGATGAGATTGGTCCGAAAACATCGGAGAAGTCGAGGTCTTGGTCTTGGTCGGACGATGATGTTGGGATAGTTAGGTTGTTGAGTTTAGTTGCTAACATCTTGTGGTGATCAGTTGACGTCATGTTGATGAGATTCATAGTTTTGAGGTTACATTTTTATGATGAGTTGTTGTTGCAAATCCAAAAGTGAGAATGAATTATTTATTAATGATTGAAGGAGAAGATGGGTTTGTTTGTTGACCAGAATAAACAAAAATCTATGTGTACTGGTCAGTTGTGGCCAGCCTGGGTGAAAACGCGGGGTACACCGCCCCTCCCCTTGCATTATGTTTTTTTTTTTCAAACGTTATATTTAAAACGCTGGACATGACACGCAGATCCAAAAAAAGAGCCGTTGGTCTTGGAGCCGTTGGGCTTTTTTTTTAAAAAAATTATATTAATTATATTTATACCATATAAACAAACCAAACTCATATTTTTTAACACAATCCTTCCAATCTATACCAATTTACATAAATATTTATGCCATCATGTTTCCAAACAACAACCAAAATATTCTCGGTTTCGGCCAATATGCCCGTCAAGCCAACCAAATTCCACAACCGAACCAATCTACCGCCCCGACGCCAACCGTACCCGTCCCGCAAATGTTTGACCCGCAAATGGCCGCCTACTTTGCACTTCTACAAAACTCTATGTCAAACGCGGTGCCCGGTTTCCAAAACCCAATGACAAACATTTTTGCCGGTTCGGGTTCCCAACCCGCCCCGGAGACCCAACCCGAGGTCGAGTTCGTGCCGGAGACACAACCCGTCCCGGAGACCGTAGCCGGTTCGAGCCAACGCGGACGTTCGAGAAAACACGCAAAGAAGCCCACCGGTGAACCTCGGGTTAAAAAGACGATGATAGCGTGGAGTAGCAACGAGTGCGTACTATGTGCTCGTGCTTGGTGCCAGATATCGGAAGATGCCAAATGCGATAGGTTTTTAAAATACATACATATTTTTAAATTTCTTATAACAAACATTAAACTTGTAATGTTTTTATTTTTTTAGCGAACTATCAAAAAGTGGAGGTATTTTGGCACAAAATTATAGAGAGGTTTCACAACCTTGGCGTGGACTCGCGTCGAGAAAAAGATTCGTTACTGTCGAAATGGGGCGACATAAACACCAGATGCATGGCTTTCCATACGGTTTTCTCTCGGATGAATCGAACTAGGAGTAGCGGTGTCTCGGACGCGGAAGTCATGGAAAACGCGTTGGTTGAGTTTCAACATAAGGCCGGCGGGACCTGCAACTACTTTGGCATTTGGAAAGACCCATTGACGCATCACCCAAAATGGGGCTTGGTGTTGGATGCCGAAGCCGAAGCCGACGGTGGCCTGAGTAAAAAAAAGTCTAAAACATCGTCTTCGGTTGATCCAGACACGCCCCGTTCCGACGCTCGAAACTTCAACTTAAGCGATAATGACCCGTGAATACTACCGAGATGCCTCGGCCGGGGGGTAGAAGAACCAAAGGCAAAGGAAAGGGGAAAAGGGCCGAAAGGGGCCGCTTCGTCGTCGGCAACGGGTTCGAATCCCGAATTGGAAAGCCAATTCAAATTAATGAACTCTCGACTCCAAGATTTACACGAACTTGAAACCCAACGACTTCAAGTAAATTTGGACGACGTCGACCTACTTAGAAGGAATGAAATGGACAAAGACATCGAGATTTTATCAAACGAGCTATCCGAAGACGACCTGATAGTCCAATCTCTAAAAGCCACTCGACGAGCGAAAATTTTAGAAAAATATAAATAAGTTTTAGTTTTATTAGATTTATTTATGTTTTTTTTAATCTGATGTATTTTTTTTAATTTAGTTTTTATTTGGAAGTTTAATGTATTTTTTAATTTTATGTTAATTTATTTAAATGATTTAGTATTTAAAAAAACAAATAAAACTAATAATGACTGGGCGTCACGTGGTGCATAATGCCTGGGGGTGGAGAGTTATGAGTACAGACTGTTTTTGTAAAAAACCATAACTCTGACTAGGCGTCACTTGGCGCATAATGCCTGGTAGTGGAGCTTTATGACTACACATGGTCTAATAAACAAAAATAACGATGCCTAGGTGTCCTAACCTTATTCATTCCTAGATTAAAATCTCATACTAATCTTCTAATCTCTTCTCCTTAATTCATGCTATCCATGGGTCATTGGTGAAAATGGTTTGACCCATGAGTTACATCTTAAGATATAATGCATGCATTAATGACTATTTATAATAATATAAAACCTAAAACATAATTTTGCTCAATGTATACATTACTTTTTATTAAAGATGTCAAACACATGTTTTAACAATAAAGACTCATGAATTCAGCATGAATTCAGTTTGAATTATGCGAGACTTCTCACTTCATATATATAAATTTTTAATTATGCTATTTAATTTAAATTTTCAATTAATGTGATTATAATTTTGTATCCTTAATTTAAAATTATAAACGTAGTCATTCTAAAAAAAAACTTTTAACCATTGAAACAATGATTAGTTATACCTAAAGAAATTTGGAGTCCTGTAACTTAGATTTTTTTTTAAAGTTATAAAACTGAATTTTTTGTTTTTTGGAAACTGTAAAATTTCATTTTTTTATTTCATAAACATTTATTACATAATCAATTTCAACAAAACAAATCTTATGTTACTCTACTAATAAAACAAAGTGTTGATGCTTAGGTGTCAAGCCTACATTCACTCATAGCCTAATTTTTTCATCATAACTCCTAATATCTCATTTCATTCATCCTAACTATCCATTAGTCAAAACCATTTTAACAATTGGGTTATAGCATCATTAGATGGATTTTATTAACTATTTAAAGGTGTATAAATGCCACGTTTATAATCACCATTCAAGAAGAATTGATGCTAAATATAATTAATTATTGAGTTGGTTGTGGTTTTTCAACATTGTGTAAAGTATATATTTAGGTGTGCATATATGTAATCTGATGACATTATACTATAGATTATTGTCTATATGCACATTGATCATCATCTTTTAAACATTGTTACACGAAAAATTACATTAAGCTCATATTATCCACCATGTGTAGTACACATAGTGAAACATGAAGAAGATACATTTTATAAGTCGTGAAATGTGAAAAATTTATAATTCATAAATCATTTACTTTGTCTAATACATTAATTTACAAGGTAAATGAGACCTTAAAATGGTGTTTACAAAATTGAAAATACTTCTTTGTATACAAAATTTGTATCACTGTTGCGCTTAATATGAAGACACCTTTTGGACGTGCAATCCTATTACCAAATTGTGTTTGTCGCATTTCGGACTACAATTGTATCACATGTTTCGCTCTGTTTGACATGAGGCAATCATCGAATACGTATGGATCATTTTAAAAAATGGTGACTTTGGTTCATTTCAAAACAACTTCAATAAAAACTAATATAGCCTCAAAGGCTTGTGTAGGCACTTGCATTTATAGCAACTCGGTTTATCATCAATGAATCTTTTAGATTTATTATATGGTATGTTAAGCTACACGCAATTTCAATCATGAAAAGTATTTTAAGAATCACAATTAAAATATCATACCTGATTTTTTAATTTATTTTACCTTTCATTTTGTTTATTTTTTTAAAATAACAGAACTTATTTATTTTTTCCATTTGACAAATTCGTGTAATACACGGGTTCAAAAGCTAGTATTAAATAAAATAATATATTGCTGTAGAGAAGTGTTACGGTTATTGGTATATGAGTATTAGATTTTAACATCTCATTCAACTAGTTTTCATGTACATTAGCTTTGGTCCCTTTTTCGTGACTAAAAAAAATTTATTTTTATTTTTTTTAGTAGATGGATCCTCGATGTTTCCGAACATTTGTCAATGTCGTCTGAATCAATAACTACGTCTACTTTCATTGTTATCGTAAGGGTATATTTGTCATTTTACCTTCTTTATTTTCTTTTATTATTTACATAAAAGATGATGATGATAATAATAACAATAATAGATACTCAGTCCTATCCCATCCCCATCGAACCACCACAATTTCCCATAACCTGCAACATCACCTAACTTCGCCGCAACACAAAACTGAAACATCAAATCAAAATCAAATGGACTATATATCTAAGACAAAAGCCAGCGCCACCACCGTCTCAGATGAACACCAATATTTCACATAAAACACATAAAACCTAAAAACCCTTATTCCCGAGAAGAAAAAATAATTCTTTATTATTTCACATCCTCAACCACAATTCTATTGTTTTGGGGACAACATCTAAATTATAAACCTCATTGTTATTATTTCACATCCTCAACCACAATTCTAATATATGTGCTTACGTGTATTGCTCAATTATTTATTTCATGTAATGTGATTAATTGCTTATTGTTTTTTTGTTGGTGGCATCATTCTCATCCTCGTCCCCATCCTCATTAGTACGATCTTACGGCCGTCTTAGTAGCTTGACTTAGTGTAATGATGAACGGACTTTAATTGTTATTGTTTCAAGTTAATTGTTGTGATTACGCATTCACATGAGAATTGAATTTTTATTATTATATATATCAAGATTGTGATTTTCTCACCAACCTTGTGTTAATAAAATAACAATTTTCAAACATATTGCAAGTATTTACATGAGATGATTGAAGACAAACTGAATAAAATTTGGACTTTAGGATATCAACAAAACTATCGTTATGTTTATTTTTTTTTAATTTTGTTTTATTTGGATGATGTTATGCTTTGGATATTGTGTTGTACATGGATTATATGTGAATCAAAAGGCACAAGGAGCTTAAAAGACACAAACGAGCTTAAAAGGCCCAACAGGCACAAAGGGAGCCCAAAAAGCACAAACGAGCTTAAAGGCGCAAACAGAGCCCAAAAGGCACAAAGGAGCTTAATATGCTTAAAGGAAGCCCAAAAGACACAAACGGAGCTCATGCACAAAGGCAGCCTAAAAGACTCAAATGAGCTTAAAATACACAAAGAGAGTCCAAAAGGCACAAAGGAGCTTAAATGGCACAAAAGGGGCACAAAGGGCACAAACCGAGTCTAAAAGGTTACAAAATGACCCCAAACGGCAAAAGAGTTCAAAATGCACAAACGAAGCTCAAAATGCACAAATAAAACCCAAAAGGCACAAATGAGCTTAAAAGGCACAAAGGGTGCCTAAAAGACACAAAGGAACTTAAAAGGCACAAATGAAGTCCAAAAGGTTACAAAAGGACCCCAAAAGGCACAAACGAGCTTAAAATTCACAAAGGAAGCCCAAAAGGCACAAACAGAGTTCAAAAGACACAAACAGGGCCCCGAATGCACAAACGAAACCCAAAAGGCACAAAAGGAGCTTAAAAGTCATAAAGGGATCCCAAAATGCAGAAAGGGAGCCCAAAAGGCACAAAGGAAGCTCAAAAGGCGCAAACGGTTATTTTGATGAAATGATAATTATGACCAAACCTCGAAGATGGGGGAGGGGGGGCTACCCATCCTAGCCATCATCATCCAGCCACCTCATCTCCTAAATTCCTAATTGTCTTCCCAGACCACTAGGGATGTACATTTAAGCTAAACTTTTCCCCGCAATTCGCATACGTAATAATTTGTAAATTGCAATTTACATTATTTTTTCCATAACCCTTCTACCATCTCAACATACTTTAAAAGTTTATACATACATGTATTTTAATGACAACTCCGTCAACTATTAACTTGTTGTTTGCATTATCTAGGAAAATCTCTTCCGTAATTCTAATGTTAACTTTTTTTTGTTACATAGAACATTATTAGCCTCAAACTCTAACATCCTTTCATGAATTTCTTTACTAATTCTTGAAAACTTAAACCAGCACAAGAAGATAACGCGATGACGTAAGTGTAACAGTTCGGGTCAAATTTATTAACCACCATCAATCTAAAACATGTCAAAGCCTCAAACAGCATACCCATTTGAGAATACGCCAAAATCTTGTGTTGCTTTATATTATAGGAAGGGGTTCACGGGAACCCGACTTTCAAAATTATAGTGTAATGCTATATATAAAATTTGAAGTGCACCTCTTATAAAGTCGGAGTGCATCACCTAAACAAATTAGAAAAGTGGTGGAGTAGCTAAGACATTGGTTGTTAACATTGATGTCTCGAGTTAACATGTGTACTTTGAGCTATTATATTTTCACAAAAGGCCAAACCATGAATCCAAACCGCCAGTAACGGTTTGGTTCGGTTTTAATTTGTAACAATTCGGTTTCGATTGTTGAAATGTATAGATGAATAAACATATAATGAAATTTCAGCATAAATAGAAGATAGCGTGGTTGGAAGATGTCACATCCTTTGTGACAAATATGATATTAAAGTGGTTGATATGCAAGGCGAGTATGTTGACCTAAAATGTCGAAGAAGGAAGACCGGCATTACGAAGCGTCAACGTTATGTGGTTAATAATTGATTTCTAATGACGTTGTCTTTTTTAAAATTGAATCGTGTTTTTATAATGTGATGAACCTTACCCGAACCGATCCAAAGTTTCGAACCAACCCAAATTTTACTACATCTGACTCTATAAAAAAAATATATGATTTGCGTCCTTGTGGTTTAGATGTGGGAGAAGGTTGTAGGTCTAGAAATCAAAATGGGAATGTTGGACCCCTTTACTTTTCCGACGGACCCCTTTACTATTATACCTTCTAAGACTGTACTTTTTTTTGTCAGTGTGCTATGGTGCTATAGTAAATTTCAGTTGGCTCCCTCCGGGTTAAATACCCTCCAATATTTAAATTAAATGAATTTTTTAACTTAACCCTTCAAGTTTATAGAAATATCCTTTTTGGCCCTTAAAACTTCGTATTTATAAAACTTCGTTATTTTAAGCGAACGAGGTCGAAACGTCAACCCGAAAATTTATTAAAAAAAAACTATTTTTTATAACCTTTTAAACCAAACGATTCCAAAACTTAAACCCGGAACTTATCAAAACTTCATTTTTAAACCGAACAAGACGGAAACGTCAACCCGAAACTTTATATAAACTATTTGTTTTACTTTTTTAACCGAATGAGATCCAAACTTCAACCCAAAACTTATTAACAAGACCGAGAATACAAAAACATCTAATATAAATACGAAACATGCATTTATATAATAAAAACTATCACCGAACGTCGAACTAACCCGTGTGTCGGTTCGGGGACCACCGCCTTCCGTTGACTACCATTTAGAGTGGCCTCGCTAGGTGTACGAGCCTCGGATCACAAAGGATAAGTTGAATTCCATCGGTGGTTGACTTGATTAGGGTGAATCGATGCTCAGTGATGGTAATCGGTGATGGTGACGGTGCTCGGTGATGATGATGATGGTGGTGGTGAACCGGAGATTGTGATGGTGATGGTTGGTGAACCGGAGATGGTGATGGTAATCAGTGATGGTTTATATAGGTGAAGATGGAGGATGAAGTTGATTAGTGGAAGTGATGGAAAAGAAGAGGAAGAAGAAGGTGTGAGGAAGCAGATAAAGCAGAGGGGTGTAAAACGCCATTTAAAAACAACGCACCCGTGTAAAAAGTTTTTGGATCCGCCACTGGCCCGAAATTAAAGTTGTCCAGGAAATAAGGTTTCTCTGAGGCATTAAATTTGATAAAGAAAATTTCCTTAATATATGTTGAGAGAAAAACAAAAGGAAAAAATCTGTTGAATTCATTTGTAACTCAATATATTTTACGGTACAAAATAGGGTGAATGTTGTTTATATATTGTAACAAAGATCAATAATAGTCATCTATGGTGGCTGCAAAATACACCAACCGCGAATTATGTGTTTGAATTGGTTAGAGCTCCTCAAATCCATCTTCATCACCTTCTTCCTCCACCCTCTGAAATTCTCTCCTCCAAATCTCCTTCTGTCCGTATGTAAATTCTAATGTTAAAACTTACAGGTTTTAAGTACCCCGCGTATTATTTTGAATTAAAGTGTTATCTCACCTCAGCGTCAGAAAATCTCAGGTGTTCTGCAACAAAAAGCACGCAATCCGAGTCTCCAACGACACGTTCTTGACCAAGGTTTTTTGCAGCCTCATCATACCCTATTATTCGCACCCGAAAGCCATAGCTCATGAAAATATCATCCATCCACTTCTCCACAGTAGACTGTAAAAATAAAAAAAATAAAAAATAAAAAAAAAACATTAAAATGGTCGATTTACGCTGAGGTGAAAGTTGCCGAAAGTACATTTTCAATTGCATAAAACATGATAAATTATTATTATTGCAGCCATGTCGTTTCTGTACTTAACATTATTTAAGAAAACTCAAAATAAAGTGTTTGTGGGTCAATCGAGCTGACTAGTTGACCCCAATTAAAGAATTACATGATTCAATAAGAACATGTCTTCACCCATTACTCAACCTTTCTGACCCGCAAATCTTGTCACCTCTAGTAAAAACGGATATCAGAAATAGAGTATGTACTAACCTTGACCCCGATTTGGGTTTCGGTCAACCACAATGGAAATTCACCCAAGAACAAGCATCCCTTCATGGCTAAACTACTAACCATAAAAAGAATCTCTTTAAAACTAGCTAAATTTGTGACAGGAAACCCCTACAGACCAAACAAGTAAGATGTTCGTTAGGACGATTAACTTTTTCAATTTGCGAGTCTCGTTTACATGAAGCTCCAGTTAGTAAACACATTATTCCTAGGCTTGTACACGAATCAAACATTCAGCAAACTATTCAGAATACTGAATAGTTTGGCGGGAACTTTGCTTATGTTTGTTCATTTTGTAAACGAACGAACATGAACATAAAGTTTGTGTTCATTTAATTAAGCGAACGAGCATAAACACATGTTTCGTTCGTTCATTTATGCCCGTGAAAGTTCGTTTATGCTCGTATATTTATATCCGCTTATGTTAATTCTTGGGTGAAACTTTGAATGAATCATCTACTTAATGTTTAATATTTTTTCGTTTGTGTTCATTTAAGTGTGTCCATTTATGTTTGTTTGTGTCCGTTTACATTTACTCATTTATGTTTCGTTTACCTTTGTTCAATATGTTCATTTATTTTCGTGAACGGTTTGTTTAGATTTTAAATTATCAAACATAAACGAACAAGCACATGTTCGCTTTGTAAACGAACAAACATGAACACAAATATTTGTCCGATTAGTTGTTCGTGTTTGTTCGGTTCGTTTACAGGATTTATCCCACATCTCATCTACTTGACGCGAGAAAAAAATGACAAAATCAAGAACCAAGAATGCACAAAAACGCTATAAAAAATGAAGAAAGGAGGCATTTGTTCACCTGGAACGCCCATATACTTGGCCTGCTGCCATTAAACCCTTTATCACATAAAAGTTGTTGTATATCAGAGGATTCCATAGGAACATGACGAAGCAGGCAGCTTCTTGGAATTTTAGCACCAACATCTAACAATTTCTTGATTTTTAAAATCGACTTCAAGAATGTAGTGAAAATTTGATTAGAAGTTACGAACCTTGGAGCTTTTGAGATGCTGTCTTAAACACTGCTTGCGGTGATACATCATAGATTACAGTTGCAGAAGGCCATTTGAGTCGATAAGCCCTAGTATCCATTCCATCTGTAAACAAAACAACCTGCAGAGACGCACGAAGACACACGAGAAAGCTTCATGATTCAGTAAATTAATAAGCAAATTTTTAAGTATTGAATATACATTTATATACCTGTTTAGCTCCATCAACACCCTTAGTTGCACTAAGCAACTGGTCATCGATAAATCTAGTGCCAAGACAGTAATGGTGCAACTTCTGATCCAAATTTCTATCTAACTCAAGATCAGGAGGTGCAAAGCAGCCAGCGTAGGGATCGACAAAAAGAGGCTCTACATTACAAAGCGCAACACTAAACGAAATGAATAAAGGTGTTGGTAAATATGTGTTAATGAGGCTCGTGCATGTTACCTGATCGGAGGGATTCTTGGAAACGATAGGAAGCGCGAGTGATAGCGGATTGGAAGAAAGGGTGGTCGTGGCCGTTGTCTTGGTGGAAGTTGGTTTTAGCTGTAATTTTGAAGCGGAAATTTCGGCTCTTACTTTGATTTGAAACAGGAAATGGTGATTGAATGATAACAGGAATTGCCGGCGCTCGTACCATGAGAGCTTGATAATCTGTTTGCTATCTGGTTAACTGACAAAGGGGAATTCAGTTGCATAAACCTTTTTTACACTGTTCTGTTCCCGACATTCTTTCTGCAAGATTGGATTAAACTATTTTGATATTAATGTAGGGTTATCATATTGTTGGAAACTTGGAATCTAACATATAAATCATTTCAAGATTTTATGTCCATGATTTCTTGATAACATCATGAGTTTTTCAACACATTTTCTTTTTAGTTTTTCCATTAAATGAAAATAAGAATATACGATTAAATTAATGGTATGAAACTAATGCATTAATTTAGTAAAAAAATCCCAAGTTAAATGGTATACTTCAAGATTCAGATGCCAATACAACGAATGTATATTATGCATGTTTTAAAATACCGAGTATCTGTTACTTCAATAATAGGCAATGCTTCACCATCACCGAGAAGCTTTGAAGTTTAAACATCATGTATCTTGTTAAAACATAAAATCTATAATATTTATATAAAGCACAATTTTTATTTACCTGGTAAAAGTCTGTTCGAGATTTACTCACTATTTAAAGCTTAGTGAAACGTTCATATTAAAACTCTTGTTAACGGATGAATGATGGTGAATAACATTCGGTGAAGGTTTGC
The DNA here is from genome assembly GCF_021521415.1 of Bidens hawaiensis. Taxonomy (NCBI): domain Eukaryota; kingdom Viridiplantae; phylum Streptophyta; class Magnoliopsida; order Asterales; family Asteraceae; genus Bidens; species Bidens hawaiensis. The sequence continues at coordinate 55,852 of NW_027496057.1, read as the reverse complement.
TAGACAAATCCTATTAAACCTCATCATTGATGGCGCCTATAAAATATCTGCAAGTTAAAGTAAGTAGAATTGAGATATTGTTATGTATGTAAGAACAATCTATGAATATAATTGGAGCAATGTTATTTGATATACAACATACATATTTCCATCTTTATCAGTTTTCTTTCACTAGCATAGTGCAGAGTTTCTTTTATGAAATAATGCAGATTTATTTGTTTCATATATGCATATGTATTCTTTTTTTTATCGGATTTGTTTTAGTCTGTTTAATACTTCCTTTTGTTGAGCTCATTTTGATTGTACATCATCATCATCATCATCATCGTACTCAGTATATCCCACCAATAGCAAAGCTATGGTAGGGTCTGAGGAGGGTAAGATGTAGACAGCCTTACCTCTACCCCATAGGGATAGAGAGGCTGCTTCCGGTGAGACCCCCGGCTCGATAGTAGTTTTGCATCAAGCCTTGGACATAAGGCACATAGAACTCAATCATCGGCTGATCGGTGCATGTACCCTTGTCTTTCGGCTATCAACGCCACCACATGATGCCTGATTAACCTTCCGCTATTTTTAACGTTATTTTCACGAGTTTAGTAAAATAACGTCAAAATTAGTGCAATTTCACTTTTGCCCACCCGAGGGTTCACACATATATACATTATATGCGCGCACCGCAAGCAGGGCTTTCATTTTGATTGTACATGGAGTTACTAAATTGTATGTAATTATAGACTAAATTACAAATTTTGTCCTTTAAACATTAATAAATTACAAATTCACTTTCACTCGTTGTCCTTCATTCGGCAAAGTGCCTTACTTAGTGGTCATTATGTTACTTTTTTATGGTAAATTTTATTATCTTATTAATTTTAGATATTATAGAATTAAAAATATGATAATTTTAATCTAAATTTAATTTTTAAATATTATATAATACTACATGGTATCCCCTACTTTTGGCCTAGTGGTAGGAAGACTTGGGCTCTCTAATGGAGACCCAAGTTCGAACCTGAAAACCTAAGGGTTCCTCCGCAAGGTTCGTCCACGGAGGGTTTCAATATGAAAAAAAAAATGAAAAATAAAAAGGTCGTCAGATTGAATGCTGAGATTACGCATTGAAAATCTGGGATTAAATCAAACCATAAATCTACGTAATCTACGAAAAAATTTCCCGAAAAAAGAAATAAATCAAAAGTAAAGAAATGTAAAAAATGTTGGACTATCCCCTATTTCTAGGTTATCCACTTTTTCAACCAAAAATCCTCGACTTGTGTCACTTTGGGTGGATATTCGCAATGAAGGATTTGAGCTATGCCTTGTACAGAGTTGTCAGTTCGGATTCCAAGCCCACCCGGGTTTTAGTCCCACCATGTGTTACGTCAGATAGTTCCACTCTTGTGGCGGCACAACGTCTGTCAAGTGGCAGCCGGCGATATGGTTTCCCGGGGGAACGCCCAAGCCAAACTCTGAAGCCAGCGTGTGCCCGGTTAAGACAACATAGTCTGGCTAGAGTGAGGCATCGGGGCTATCTAAATTTGGAGAGTGCGGTAGCCTATATACAAGAAAGTCGCCTTTGTAATTTTGTATCAAATACAAATGAAATTAACGTGCTAAACGTGAGAATCAAGTAGAGTAATTATGTAATTACTCTAATTGCTCTATGATAATTACTCTATATGATGTAATTACATAATTACTCTACTTGTATATATAATTACTCTACTTGATTATCACGTTTAGCACGTTAACATCATTTGTACGTTAACTTTCCCCTATATAATACTACATGGTATTCGGTTTATACTTTCACTCGTTTTTGGTATCATTATCTTATCTTATCTTATCTTTAGGTGCAATACCAATATGTATGTTGCTAGAACAATTCAACAATAATAATAATAATAATGTCTACTACAAATACCGAAAACAACCGATTGAGCTGAGCTTGTTTACATTTTACTTTATGAGAATTGATAATCTTTAATTAATTGTGTGTTGAATCAGAGGGAGAGGTTTACCTTTAATGGTGATGGACTGTGAGACTTGTCAAGACCGGTGGAGATGATGATGCGATGTCGTTTTAATTTAGGATGATGTTAGATGACAATGGATGAAGTATTAAATTATAGGGTATAAGTTATTACTATAGAATAGGTCATTTTTGCATTAAAAAAGTGTTTGGAATACATAAGCTCTTTTTTATATTTACGAGGTCAAAATATGGGTTTTTAATAAGTTAGAGTTTCCTAACTTATATCTTTATCAAATCAAGATCAGAATTCTCATTACCAACTCAACCCTAACCCTGCTTTGATTACTGAATTCACACACCCAACTCATCAATTCGAGTAACTGTCACTCTCAACTACCTCTGCTAACATTGAATTTGCTCCTATAATCTTCTTATAATATGAACCTTCCTCATCTCCTTTTATCATAAAAATACACGGTGGTGTCCGATTCGAAAAAACACAGGTCACAAGGTTTGTACAATTTGATTTTAATATGAAGAAAACTCGACAAAGATAGAGTTACATACGGATAGATCATAGATGTGTTTCTATGCTTGATTTAGATTTGTGTGGAGAGTTCTGTGAATTATTATATTTTTGCCGTTTCGCAAGTGCATTTCTAAATTTTACCTCGTTTAGACTTTGATGCATCAACTTCACACTGCATAAAACTTTGACTTGATTAAGGTTTTTTCTTAAATATCTAAAACAAACCGGACTCAAACCTTGACAGGCTCGGCTCGTTTACACCCATAGTTTTTTTCCCAATTTTTCCAAGTTTCCCTCAGTTTTCCCCTTTTATAAGGGAACCGTTCCCCTTGTTTCCCACATTCAATAACCTTTCTTTTCTTCTAAATCAAATTAACAAGAAACTGACCCTCAGTGATTTTTTTTCCCAATCTTTAATTTTTTTAAAAAAATTGAAGATGTCTTGATACATTACTGTCAACAAGAAACTGACCCACCATTATTCACCAATTTTTCATCACTAAAAAAACATATACGGGTTCATTTTCATAGAAACTAAAAAAGTAAAAGGGATGGAATACATAAGCAAACCAAAAGTAATAATAATAATAATAAAGCCTCAACCAAAATTTTCAAAAAAAAAAAAAAGAAAATACAACAATTATACACCATACCACCCACCCATCCATCCCAAGATGCCAAGAAAAATTGTAGTAATTCACAAAGAGAAGTATAGGCACAAAAAATGACCTTTTTCCTCCAATGATATAACTCTATGATACATAGACCATATTCAACTCAAGTGGCCTTAATGCTTCTTGAACAATCTCTTGAACCGTGCGATTCCGTCTACAAACCTCTGAAAGCTCTTCAATTGGATTTGTCAAACCTTTGATATCTACACCCGATGCTGCATCTGATAACGCCTGCAAAAATCTTGTTTTTTCCACATCCGTGGCTGCAGTAGGTGGAATTAAAGACACGCCTTCCTTAGCCCACTCTAGTGCTTTAACCCCGTACGCTCGTGATAACGCCAGCAAGGCATAGGCCACCTATCGTAACGACACGTTTTCTAAATTATAAAAAAAATTACACGATTAAAAATCATGTAACAATGTTTTACCGTTTCTAGTCTTGAACTTGGGAGAGCACCGGTTGCAGCAGCGATTAATATCCTGGTAAGACTCGCACCTCGAGGCACTATAACACTATCCCGTATTGATATAAATGGTTGTCCTTGACTCGATTTTCCCAAATCAAATATGTCGGATAAGAAACTTAGTATAGAATTTGATGCCTCCCTGCATATGTTAAATATTTTTTTATTGCAACATATTGTCAATAAACCATATATTTAAATTAATTAAACTTAAAACAAATTAATAAACCTGTGTTGCACTGTGACTCCAATCATGGAGCATTCCACTAATGACGGGAATACAGGATATGGGAAAAGTAAATGCGGGCAATACCGGATGCATCTTGATGCCAACAAAAAACAATCATCTGCTATATCAGGTCGCAAAGTGAAGTCCTAAAGATAATTATATAAAGAATTCAATATCATATTAGCTGTTAATATTTATTTATTTTTTTGGGATGAAACTAAACCTGGATTTTTGTAAGCAAAATTGCGGTATTGCTAAATAGAGATTCGATCAACACTTTCAAGTAGTCAGCACAGGAAGGATCAGATCCAAATATCTGCAAGCATAATTACCTTTTTAATTACTTTTTAATTACTTTTTAAATATAAGATTAAAGATGAATCGTACCTTTATAACTTCACTAGAGAGATATAAGAAACATGGTTGATGATGTTCTTTATATAGCCCTTGTATCGCTTCAAGCATTGCTCCAATTGTAACTCCCATAAACCTTTTAGATGTTCTCACCTTCATAACACCATTTGTTTATTACATGCAACATTATATATTAGCATGAAATATAAGTATAGCTTAATAAAACATATAGCTTGAAGTACTCACAGCATGTTTACAGGCCCGACATAGTGATTCCATTGTCCGCGTGTCCCAAGCACGACTGCACATTTCATCATTCACAAATTTGTATATTGAAACTTAAGCGCGCCGTAAGTTTAGAAATACTTACATATCAAAGATGGCTTTGAAAAGTGGCCAAAGTCTTTGAATTGCATCAGCAACGGCTTCTGGGTTATTTACATATCTGCAAATGTTTCATTATTTCAAATTGTTATAGCTCCAATGGAAAACCTAAACAAAGACATTGTTTTGGTACCTAAATATATTTGCAAGTCGATCAATATGAACACTAATTTCACGTGCAGGTTTTTGACCCAATACCAAAGGACCCTGATTGATCACTTCCTGCTCAAAACACATAACTCAATTAGAGGCTTATTAGCGGTCAATTCGGGTTATGAGTTCTCTCTAACGAGTCAAAAATGGTCAAACCTGTAAAGGTGCAACAACAGGTATGCAAAGTGCCTCGAGGGCTTTCTTAGCCTGGTCTGGAGGAAGCTCAGTGATAACTATACTGCAACAAAAACCTTATAAGAACGTTAACTAAACAAAAGCTATTGATATTTTGCAAGATTGTAGTGGTACCTTAAGGCTTCAACCAGATGCAAAGAATCTTGAGCTGCTACTTTAAACGAACCTTCACTGCTCATTGCCATTTGATATATTTGAAAAAGCCCGTCTATAGATCCGCACAGTTTTTTTCCACAGTCTGATTGAATAACATTAATCTTTTGTTATTAACAATTTTGGATTTTGGACGAATACATGATATTATAAGTTAATATATACCATAACAGATGTGTCTGAAAGCTAAGGCAGCTGCTGCAGCAGAATCTTCAGACGTACTCATACCAGCAACAAGAACATCAATAACCGAAGGCAAAAACGAGAGTCCAGTTGGTGCAGCATCAAGCCATTTAGAATAAGCTCCAACAGTCAAGCATACTAGAAAATAAAAAATGGCAATAATCATAGCTATGTTAAACTGTTAATTACATCATGTTATGAATAAAGTAAAAAATAACGCATGTAACCTGTTTGAAGTAGTAATGGTTGATGAGGAAGTTTTGGTAGCAACGACATAATCTATCCAGATCAATCGAAACAAGATATTGAATGGCTAGGCATAAATAAATTTCAAAGTCAACATGAGGTCAAAAGACTACCTGGGGCATTACTTCTGACTCAGTAACGGGAACAAGATCTGAAATGGCCCTGATGCAATATAGTTGAGCCTCTGAAGGTCGCCAATCCATCATATCACCATTTTGGGGCCCACTTAGAGCCTAAAAATAATTATTAAAAACTATCAGAACTAATATAACTCAATTAAAAAGGTAAACTTTCTTATAATAACATCTTTTAGTAACTGTCATTATTTCATAGATTAAATAACAGCTTGTGAAGAAGTTACTGAGATTATGTTAATATTGTACCTCGACAAGCTTCATGTATAGAATTTTAAGTGTTGTTTCACCTCCTAAAACTAATGCAGCATCAATTAAAACATCCGCAACAGCTACAAATAAATTACTATACTATGTCAGTAATACAATTAACATACTTTTAGAAATATTAATCCAAAAAAAGTAAAGTGCCAAAATCGTCCTCGAGGCTTGGAAAAAAAATGCGACTTTCGTCCAAATAGTTTTATTTTTGCAACTGGACCATTGAGGTTTCACATTTGTTGCCAATTTCATCCAATTCACTAACTTTGTTTATTTTCATAGTTAACTAGGGGGCATATTTGTCTTTTCATATAGTTATTTAAAACAAATAAATAAAAATAATAATAACAATTATTATTATTATTATTATTATTATTATTATTATTATTATTATTATTATTACCATTATTATTAAATATAAGTAGTTTAATCTACCCAACCCCAACCCCCTGATTCCCTGAACCCTTTCTTCCCCACTCCTGGCCGGTCATTGCTCGTAATGTTTCCATGCAAGTTACACTGCAACTGTTGCAAACCGATGAGAGTTCCCATTTCAGCGAGGAAGGCACGAATCAGAAGGGCCATGGCCGCTTGCCACCGCCAGTAAGTCGACATCAATGCTTCACCACCTAAAATCAACGCCGCTTGCCACCTACGCGGCTACGCTGCCCTAAACCACCGGCTGCCCAGATCTATGGTTACCATCGTTCGCCAAAGACTGCCGCTGCTTTCCCTTCTTTACATCTGAAACCGAGTGAAAGAGAAAAGAGACAAAGATAGCAAAGATGAAGGCTGTCGGTGGCGGGAGTTGCAGGTCTCTTCGTAGGAAAATCGTTGCCGGAAATCTTTAATTGCTGGAGGAGTTCAGAACCCATAGAGAGAGAGAGAGAGAGGTGGTGTGGTGGTGGCGGACTATGGTGTGTGTGGGAAGAAGATAAGAACCGGTTTTGAACCAGGTGTGGTGTTGATCGGAATGTGAAGGAGGTGAAGAGACGGGTGAAGGTGGGCCCACCTGTTAATGAATTTAATTTCTTTTAAATTAGTTAAAAAATGATATAATAAACAAAATATAAAAAGAAAAATATGCCCCTTATTTAATATTAAAAAACTAACGAAGTTAGCAATTAGGATGAAATTGGCAACGAATGTGAAACCTCAAGGGTCCATTTGCAAAAATAAAACTATTTGGACGAAAGTCGCATTTTTTACCAAACCTCAGGGGCGATTTTAGCACTTTACTCATCCAAAAATTAATACCATATCTTGTCTGTTTGAAATCCTTCTGGTCCTCTTTTGAAAGTTCCGAGTAATCCTGAGGATACTGAACTCTGCAACTAACCTGTAACAAACAAAAATGCAATGTGGTTATAAAATATCAATTTCTCACTAAATATATAGAAAGATATTTTTTTTAAATAACTCACAAGGGACACAAGTGTTTCATATGATGAACGGGAAACCTGCACCCGTCTGTTTCTCTCGGCCTCAATTAATGATTCATTACCAAGTGATGCATATGATTCCCTGCAAAATAATAATATTTGTAGCAAAGGTTTGGTATTATAAAATGGTGAGAACATGAAAAAAGCACTCACCTTTCTATCAAGCAAATTTGAAGATTGTGCCAAAAATTAAATGTCATGGAAGCAATATCATATTCTGGATGTGCAGCAACTTCTAGTAATGCATGAACAATCATCATGGATTCGTCTGAACCTGTACATAAAGTCAAGGTTAAAATTAAAGTTCTAAGGCAAAATGAGTAAATATTTTTTTCAATATTTAGAAGGAATAATCAAGTATCATACCAGTTGCAATCAATTCAACATAGTAATCACCCATATCAGCAAATAATCGAGCAATGGCCTTAACATCTTCCTCGTCCTAAACCAAATTTTTAAAAGAATCAGATTAACAAGAAAATGAATCAATATGAAAAAACGAGTACCTTTGAAGAATCTCTAAGTTGTGGCTTCAGATTCATAACTTGAGGCACAATAATCTGAATTAACGGCATCAAGACAGAAAACCCATCCAAATTTCTTGCTGACGTGTAATGTATTAGTTCAGAAATGACTGTGAATATAACATTACAAACAAGTGAACCATCAACTCAACAAACACATGTAAAATAATATGCATTTTGCTAATTTGTTGTACAATACCATTCACAGCTGCCTCTGAAAGCACATCAGAAGTTAAGCTAGAGAGAGCTGTTAGCACCAATGAGTGTGTAGCAAGAACAGATGCAGGGATCCTGTATGCAACATAGTCAACACCACATGCTCAAACAAAAGAATATAAACAAACAATTATGATTATAGTAATAACGATAGTTGTGAATTGTGATTATCAAAAACAAATGTACCTATGCCTTAGCCGAAGCCAAGATGCAAAAGCCTCCAAAGCCTGAATGCCATTTTATGTTTAGAACTTAGAATGTCACATATCAAAAACAGTGATAAGAAACAAGTTAATTAACGATTTACAACTAAAGAATATAGTGGGTGTTTAATTGCAAAGAATAGCAAAAGTTAGAACAAATGTAGAATTATGATCAGTAGAAATGAACAATAAGACCAAGAAATAAAAATCCTGAATGTTTGATGTGTAAAATTTGTATAATGGCTTTCAATGGACAATATGAATGCAAGATTAGTAGTGACAATATAGACTAGAATGATGGTTAAAGGAACATATGATTGTTTGGAAGTTATTACAGTTTACCAGATTCTCCTATGTTTAAAAAAACAAGGCACGCTTCTTTTGTAAACAACTTTTAACGTGTTTATAAACCATAATTCATACAAAAAGGACCTTAACATACATTATATTAGCTAAAAACACTAACATATCAAGTTTAGGCCAAAATCAATGCAAATAAAAGTACAAAGGGCCACAATGAAAGGCATAAAACTTAGGGTTATAAAACTATAATGCTAAGGATGAAAAAATGTTACTCAATGAAAAGAAAAAACATAAATTAAATAATAAAATAAGTCAGAATCTCACCTGTTCTTTTAATTCTGGAATATTTAAGCATGCACTCAAAATACCAAGAGCAACATCCATTGTAGAAACAAGTTCATCTTCAAATTTCCGGCGTCTATCAGGACGCGCAGCTATCTTGTAATTAAAAACTTCCTGATTACAAATATACATTAAATTCTGATAATAGCCTTTATGACATTAAAATATCTAGATAGAAGTATGTGTGTACCTCTGGTAAGACTCTGAGTAGTTCCAAGAAACTTGGAACAATATCAGGATGTGAATTCATTTCATCTCTAAGCCAATTCATTATGCCACCATCTCCCCAATCTTCAGCAGAAACTTGAACAGCCAATGCAGCAACAGCAAGACTAATCTATATAACACATGCAAGTCAGCACACAGTGTGTGTGCTTATGTAATAACAAACTGTTGGCATTACCTGTGTTCTAACTTTAGGTGGGCCCTTGTGAAATTTTTTCAATAGGTTCTGCAGTTGAAATTTAAAACACCAACTGTCAAACCAAACCATTTAAATATTTAATAAAAGTAAAGGTAGAGATGTTGACTCACGTTTAATGAATCTCGTAGTGGACGAAACGCTTCAGAAGGCAATTCTTCAAAATCTCGTTGCACCTATTAACGTAAATAAATATTTACTATGCAAGTTAGAAGTGAAAACTAGATAAGTTTGAAAATAGTATAAATAACTACCTTACATGATTAAAAAGGGCGAGTAAATATTAATGAAATTATATTACCTTGCTTCTGAGAGTTTGTGAGCAAAATATTAGAGTCTCTACATTGCTACTTGCATCATGAAGCAAATTATCAGAAACCTACACAAAATTGAATAAATGTAAAACTTATTTTCTTTTAACTTTAGTTGACAAGTTAAAGTAAAATATGAACAGATCACATGTTGTTAAAAGCCCTCCGGGCGTGCGCCTAGGCCCTCAGCCCAGGCGAGACACAAGAAAAGTGCCTTGTTGCCATTCAGGCGCTTTGGCGGCCTTCAGACGAGATTTGGACCTAGCAAGGTTTTGGCCGACACAATAAGAACTGCTTACTTATGTTATGATGTGAGACAAGCGTGGCAAAATCCTAAAAATTCAGGTTAAATTTTGCAACCTCTGGGCAAAGTGGTCTGAAGCACAAAAAAAATGTCCTAAAACCACCCTAAAACATGTTTCTTGCTTATCTCAGGCCCTTGCTTTTTAAGCGCCTTGTGTTAAACTGGATTGACTTGTTGACCAATGTGAATCATCGAACACGTCTGGAGGTGCAAGGTGCACGCATGTTTGAGTTTATTATGGTTCTTAGGGGTGAAGCCCCTAAGCAATAGGGGATCCAAGGGAGCAACGCCCCCTTTGGCAGGGGTCCAGTGCACACCCCCGGTGGCAGCCCCTGACTGGATCAAGCTGTCAACCAGGATATTTTTTATTTTGACAATAGCTGCTTTATTAAAATTCATTAGAATCCTAATATTCGGAATCATCACATATTAAATTTGAAATTATAATTGGGAGAAAATTTAGCGGATAACTGTAACTGGCAGTTTCCAACCCTAATCCCACCTATACGATCTTATCGTCAGGCGTTTAACACGAAACTTCCCCAACACCTTGCGCCTAGCCCCAAGGCTCACCCTTTGCGCCTTACGCCTCTAACAACTATGAACAGATCTAGGATCATTATTATTATTAGTATTATCAGGCACATGTCACAAATGTTAACTTATCTGATTATATTGTAACCGACCACGAGACTCAACTAAGCAACCGTCAATCCGTCATCACATAATACTTTAGTTAATAGAAAACCTAGATTCTTGAACTAAAATATTCATCTACCTGCAGAACTACAACAGTAAAGCTTATTACTAACATGCAAAATTGGGGGCAAATTTAATTAATTTTGAATTTCAAAGTGGATAACTGTAACTGAGAGTTTCCAACCCTAATCTCACTTATACGTTAGGCGTTTATCACGAAACTTCCCCAACACCTTGCGCCTAGGCCCAAGGCTGCTCACCCTTTGCGCCTTACACGTCTAACAACTATGAACAGATCTAGGACTATTATTATTATTATTATTAATATTATCAGGCACCTGTCATAAATGTTAACTAATCTGATTATACTATAACCAACCACAGGACTCTACTAAGCAACGGTAAAGCTTATTATTATTATTAACATGTAAAATTGAAAGCTTCTAGCCCTAATTTAAATCAATATTTGACCTAAACCTAAGTGATTAATATCTACAAATACATTAATTATTCAATACAGATAACAGAAAAATTAATAATTGAGCATAGAGATTGGATTGAAGTGAACCTGCCAAGCATCGAGTGTGCGTTGGAAGTTTTGAAGCCATTGATCAGCTTGAGATCGAACGGCGTCGTCTGGATGATGATAAAGTGCGTTCAAGGCTTCCTTCACAATGTTCTCGTGCGACGACATCAATCCACAAATCAATTGGAAATGAATCTTCTAGGTTTTGATTTGTGTATATAATAAATTATTAGAATGTATGTATAATTTATATAATATGTGTTTAGCCCCCGTGTTCAAGGGTTCTAAGTAAGTAATAATCAGCCGTCGTGTAGATCTGGTCTCTGTGTGTGTGTTTCCGTCTTTGATAATCGGTCAATCGTCAAGTTCAAATTTTCCTACGGGTCGGGTTAAGGCTTGAATTCAAATCTTTATTTTATTTATTAGAATATTATTATAGTTTTAAACTAGTTGGTAAACCCAGGGCTGGCAACCGAGTGTTGAGGTCAAACATCTTACGTTTAGTCCATATGTTGCTTATATATGTTGCATATTTAAATCATACATGAATTGATGATATGGAGTATTAGTTTACAACATAGGATTTCTTGTGGCAGTCATGATTACAAATTGCAAAAGATGTGGATCCTCTATTTCTTTGAATTGCCAAACCACTGCTCCCGTGAAAGATTATCAATTATTTATGAACTGCAGCAAACCCATACAAAGATATCAATAATGAATGCCTTGATTTGTTCCTAGAACATTATATGATGTGTTGTGCCGAGCTGTTGGGTCTTTCAGATAACTAATACATAAGACTAAAACCCATTTTGACATGAACGCATCAAAATTCTGACCGTAACCAAAAAGATCATTTTTTTAGAACAATCATTTTGAGCCGAACCCATCTAACCGACCCATTTTCCCAAGCACACAAAACACTTTAAATTTTTTCCATATATTCTTATCAGATTGAAGTCAAACACACCTGCAATTGCAAATGACTTAAATGTCTTCACTGGTCAACGTGGAGCATTCATCAATTCAAGCATCATCTTCGGTACTGCCCCTAAAAACACACAACACAACTACATTAATTTCTTAAACTTTTAACTAAAAAAACGCACAATTTTTAAACTGAACAGATAGTCTCAGTTCCAAGTTCGTTAACAACACTAAGGAATTGCAAATGCAATTCAACAGGCACACGCCTTTTTCGGTCCATTTGTTCCAACATCACCATCATCTTTGTCTAACGTTTCTCATTTTTTTACTTCGCTTCATTAGACATTGGACTCCGACCTCCATTCTTAATATTTAGCAAACCTAGCGAAGACCAAAAACGGAAAATCAAACCGAATTACAGTCACCCTATGCCGCATCATATTCAATGTAAAAACCGAAAAATCAGACGTCAAAAAAATAAGACTCAGATATGTCAACAATAAAATATAGATAAATCATCTGTCATGGCTGCACGTTTAATGGTTTCCATGTGAAGGAAATGCCAATTACATGACCATCTCGGGCCTCGCCAAGACATGTAGAAATCTCCTTTGTTCAAAGTGAAACTCATCACCATAGCCCCATCATATTTATAACACAATTAATCACACGAAAGGCATCAATAACATATGCATAGCACATAAAACCTTATACATGATGGTTGTAATAGCCTAACAAAGAACCAACAGTTTGTTTTTTTATCCTAAGATCAATTTTTAAGGCAGTCCAAACCACATCACAAAATCTATCGTTTGAATCAACAAAGGTGTTTTAAAATATTTATTGATTCTTAATAATTTATTGACAAGGATATTAATGAAAAGAATAAAAGTAGTGTTGTCAATTGAAAAAATCGCTAGTAGTTAGTCAGGGCGGTGGGGTGAGAACTAGCGGTTAATCGGGATTAATCGAGATTAATCGTACCGGACAAAACACATTTTTGCCGGAAATTGACTGTAATCTCGCCGGAAACCGCTGATTTTGTCCAGATCCTTAGAAAAAAAAACTAGTTAAGTTCGATTAATCTTAATTTTAGCCGGATTTGACCATTGACCGATTAGCCCAAAATTAACCAGTGAAGTGGGGACTACGATTAATCGAGGAGTAATCGGGGCCTCGTCGGGATTTTTGGCAACACTGGATGTCATAACGTAAGACACGATAACATGTGATACTAAACAAGAACACGACAAATAATACTTTCATTTTTTTGAACACGAACATGATCATGTTTAGTAATAGGTTAACATGTTAAGGGACATGTTTAAAGTCATAAGGAATAATACATGTGTGGTGAAACAATTTTTTTTCAAAACAAACATAAAAGTATTAACTAATACAAAATCCATAACATATTTGAAACAAAAAACCACAAATCTGTGACATTATTGAAACAAGTGAGAATAAATTCATAACATACTTGAAAAAAAAACATGGAAGCAAATCATCATATCTAATATTAGGTTCCGACAGGCATGAGTAAAATGCCGTATGTAAGTATGACTTGGGCTACTAACATATTAATATGTCTTTAACTTGTTAAAACACTAATTTAAACATGTCTTAAACACGTAACTTGTTAAATCGTATCATGCTTGCATATCTGTGTCGTAACTTGACAGCCCTAAATAAAAGGTATTTTAATAACACCATAAATGTATATTGATGTATTAAAATTTAGTTGAGGTTGAGGGTGAAACTTTATTCATGATTGTTTGGAAATTATAGTCAGAAAAATAGTACTTACAAAATAAATTAGTTTCAATCAAAACTTATAAAGTGCTTCAATTGTAGGTCCTAAGATGAATTGGAATGTAAGAATACATCAAACAATGGTATTACACTTCATACGTAAAGAAAAAACAAAACAAAAGGTGTAAACATCATTTAAAACTATTGACATGTCCATAAATCTTGTTCAAAGGTTGCTCCTGCTACCACATGAGTTCTCTTCACTTTATTACCGTATTGACACGATCCTCGTTGCCACCAGTTCACCACACGATCAATACCGCCATTGGTGGATCTTCGACTTACAGATCTATTGTTAGATCTCGAAGATATTTGTTGCATGTCACAACACCATGGAAAGCGCATTACATCTTCTGATGTTTGTTACAAGATAAGGCAAGGTGGTGACGGAGTATGACCACATTCTAGGAGCAAGGCGTTTTCATGGGTGAGGTCTTTGACATGAGAAATTAGAAGCCAAAAGTTTATCCAAATTATGTGTGTTACGATTATATAACAATGTGTTGAAGAAAACATTTGGATTTGGTCTTGTGATGTCTTTAAGTATATCAAGTAAAATTAGTAAATTATTAAACAATTATAGGTTAAAGTCCAAACTAATATAAGTTGTAAATATCACATCTTAAGCAACATGTCATCTATGCCAATTGCAAGTATTTTAAATTGATGAGCTCATGGCCTCCTGATCGGACCAAAGCTCAATGTAACCCAACCCAAGAGGGTCTAATGTTGATGGGCCCAGGAAACGGATAAACCATTAGAATTAAGCCCACCAACCTCTTATAAAAATAAATATAAATAAATAAATTTCATCATATCATAAATAAATATTAGAAACAAATAATATAAAACAACTCCCGTAATAAGAGGGATAAAAACTAGTAATATATATAAACGAAACCTTTAGAAGCTCTCTGATTGGTTCTCACATTTTCTCAAGCCACCAGATTGTTTTATTTGTAAATGAAGGTTTATCATTCATTGGACCCGAATTCACAACACAAGTCTCACCAAATCCAAATAACCCTTAAACATATAACATCTAATTAAATTAAAAATTAATCTCACTGACAATTTGATATGAAAATCCTATAAAATAGGGATATGCAAAAAATTAATATTCGATTTTTTAAAAAAAAAATTATATAATTTATATTTAATTATAAATAAACAATTTAATTGTAAAAAAATTTAACGAGTCATAAATCTCATCAAACCCAGATAGCTTTTTAATCGGGTAAAAAGCTAAGTTTAATTATGTAATTATATTTGTAATAATACCCTTAACCCTAAGTTCCAATGGTTACTATGTCAATTTAGAGTTTTTTTTTTATAAAAAAATAATAACATTAACACAAAGCATGTTATTCAATGTTAGCAACCAAGAAGCGAAACGAAACTATTATGATCACTTGGTAAATAATTATATAATGATAATTATCTTACTATGAAGAAAAAGTTTTGACAGTGACATATTCAAGTCATTTTCAAAAACATTTTATATCCAAATGTGATGATTTATATAACTATAAATGGTTAATGATGGTTATATATATAATGAATAAAATGCAATATTTAATCATAAAACATCAATAAGGAGCCAACGAGTAAGGACAAATATTATAATAAGCATGGAAAAATAGAGAATGTACATTTCTCTATATAACCATCAACTCCTCTACAACAAATTATCATTCCATAATGCACAACATCTTCATTTCAATTCTTATCTTGGTCTTCTTATTCTCTAGATCCTCCGCCGCCTTAGGCGAAGGTACACTTGCCGGTGGATGGAAGCCAATTCGTAATGTAACAGATCCTACGGTGGTGGACATAGCAAAGTTCGCAGTGGATGAGCACAACAAGGAGGACCATGCATCTTTAAAGTTCCTGAGAGTCGTGAAAGGCGAGAGCCAAGTGGTTGCTGGAATGAATTACAACTTGACCATCTCCGCGAAAGATGGCAACATGGTGAATAATTATATGTCTCTTGTTTGGGACAAACCTTGGGAGAAGTTTAGGCAGTTGGTGTCCTTCAAAGGACCAATATGATGCAAACCTTTAGGTTTCTTATGTTTATCAATAGTCTCAGTCTTATATGTACTAAATAAATAGAATGGTTGATACGATCATACATCCTGTTTAATTCAAAGAACGCACAAAGAAATGGAAAAATTAGTGTAAAAGCATATTAACTGTTATCTAACTAGGTTAGGTACAATGTGAAATACGGATTAAAATAAATTTATTTTTTAAATAATAATACAATATAAAATAAAAAAAAATATGTTGAATAGGTGTACAAATATAATTTATAATAGATTAAATAACACATCTACCTATACTATTAAAGTAAAATTATTCTTTCACATGTCATTCAAGTAGAGTAACAAACTAGGATGTCAACTAATACTATCTTACTAATCTATTAAATCAATACAATTTGCCACATGTCATTCTACTAGGCTATCCACTTAGGCTTCCAACTCATCAAATTTCCATTCTAAGAGTCTCTATTATGCTGTCATGTGTCATCTCACACACTATTTAAACCTTAGAATTTTCCACCATCATTTTAATCATTTTAATATCTCTCTCTCTCTCTCTCTTTCTCTTTTCCGGTAAGGTTATATATTATACTTTAATGGCCAACAATGTTATATGATTTTCCGGCAAGGTTATATTTTCTTCCGGTTATTGTAGATCTAACCTTTTTATCTTTATTTTCATTGTTAAGGTTCTAAATCAAAAACGGCGATGAAGCTAATATTTCTACGTATTTACGTTATTCCGGTAAGATTTCCGTTTATGTGTTATATCTATAACAATGGGTGTTTTATATTTATTTGAAGTTTAATATTTTTCCTGTTTTTTTGTTACACATGTTTTTCTTCTAGGTTCTAAATATAAATCAGCTTCATCCATATTCAGTATCATTATTTCGTTTGTCCGGTAAGACACATTTAAATTATCCGGTTATA
This sequence comes from Bidens hawaiensis, assembly GCF_021521415.1. Lineage (NCBI taxonomy): Eukaryota > Viridiplantae > Streptophyta > Magnoliopsida > Asterales > Asteraceae > Bidens > Bidens hawaiensis. The sequence goes on along the minus strand of NW_027496057.1, from coordinate 38,904 downwards.
AATTATAATTCTAATATTTCATAATATCAATGTTATAACAAAACTTTATTATTTCAGGTAATTTACCCGATTGATTTACGGAAAATTTGATTATAGTTTCTTAATAAAAACGAAGATACCATGGTTATTATCATTATTTGTATTTTCTGGTAAGACTTTAAATTTTTCGGTTGTAAATTAAATATCAAATGTTCTATAACATAAACATTAATATTCTACTTTATAATTTCAGGTAAATGTCACGAGTCATACAACCTAATTTCAATTTAAATTCTACGAAAAAAATCCGAGATACTATAGTCATTCTCACAATTTCGTTTTTCCGGTAACACCTTTAAAATTTTCCGGTTATTAATTATAATAAAAATACTCCATAATATCAATATTAATATTTGATTTTATTATTGCAAGTTATTAATATAATTTATTTAGTTTGACTTTCCTTATTTTTCTAAATAACCGAATTAACATGAACATGGTAATTTAAATACTTTAATTATCCCAATCACACTTTAATTAACATCAATATTGAATATTGACTTTCCTTGTAAATAATGGTCCATAATAATAATGATTTGACGACAATATATTATTTTATATAGATTTAAATTTTGACTAAATTTTAAAACATAACTTATATTACCGTATTTTTATAATTTACAAAACTATTTGATTTCTATTTATATATTCTAATTTAAAAAAATTATTATCGTTATAAATTTGATCACCATATATAAGTATATATAATGGATAGTTATAAAATTTATCACGCACTCAAATTTGACCTTACATATTTAAGGTCAATGTAGGTCAATGCTTTGAATATGGTAATTCTAAACAATTTTGGTATATGATTAACCATTAATTTATAATTAATGGTCCATAATAATACTAATAATTTGACTAAAATAATCTTTTTTATATACATTAAAATTTTGACTATATTGTTACATTTAAATAACTTAATTTTAGAATTAATGATCAATAATTTAAATAATAAGTTGACTAAAATTTTCAAAGATAAGTTATATTACCTTATTTTGATAATATTTTGATAATTTACAAAAATATTTGATTACTATTTATATTCTAATTTCAAAATTTTATTATCGTTTCTATTTATTTTATATCTTACATAAATAAATATATGTAATTGATAGTTATAAAACTGATCACACACTCAAATTTCACCTTACATATTTAAGGTCAGTGGAGGTTAATGTTTTGAATATGGTAATTTTAAACATTTTTGGTATATGATTAACCATTAATTTATAATTAATGGTCCATATTAATAATAATGATTTGACTAACTTATATTATTTTATATACATTTAAATTTTGACTATATTGTTACATTTAAACAACTTAATCTAATTGTGTTTATAAAGGTTAATAACTTAAGGACCATATACAATATATACAATATACAATATTGTATACATATATATATATAAAATATCTTTAGTAATTGTATACAATATACAATATTGTATATATATAAATTACAAATTCAAATTAACTTTCCGGTAATTGTATGCATATTTGGTATATGATTTAGACTTTATTTTATAATAATGCTAATGAATAATGATTTGACTATAATTTTCAACCTTTATATGAACTTTACAAAAATAAGTTATAGACTTTTTCGTTAATAAATCGAAATTCAAAATTATCTTCCAATTTATTTCAATTTTAAATCCAATATTATAATCTCTACAACTACTACGAATTATTTCGTACTTTCGTTTTAAATATTACCCGGGTTTGAAATATATTGTTAGTTCAAATACTATCATTTGGACACAATATTGAAATATATCATTTATTTATAAGTACAACATTTAGATTTAATTAAATTTATATTATGTTACATATATATTATGTTTTAAATATGTTATACCGCGTGTAACACGGGCACTATCCTAAATCAATATTAGAATCTATGTTTCTTTTAAGAGATTTGAATAACTTGAATCTTGCTAATGTTAGAAAATAAAGGGCACATTTTGATTTGGAAAATGAAGTTAGAGAGACGGTAAAATGGTTGTTAGAGTGTAAGAACTATGAGTCAAATTTTGATGATCTTCTAAACTCTTTGGAATATGAAAATTAAATTTAAGGTCACACTTATTAAATAACTTAGTTATGCATGAATTTGTTGTTTAAATTTATTATGTTTGTTGACATGTTTTTCCACCCGTGTGTAACACGGGCTATACCCTAGTTATCATTTATAAAATTACTAACAACACAAATGTAATTATTTTTTTTAGAACGACGACTTTCTTATATTTAGGCTACAACACTCTCCAAATTTGAATAGCCCCAATGCCCCAACTCTGGTCAGACTATGTTGTTTTAACCGGGCTCACGTTGGTTTCAGAGTTTGGCTTGGGCGTTTCCCCCGGGAAATCACATCGCCGACTGCCACTTGACAATCGTTGTGCCACCACAAGAGCAGAACTCTCTAGCGTAACACACAGTGTGATGAAAACCCGGGTGGGCTCAGTATTCGAACTGACAACTTTGTACAAGGCCTAACTCAAATCCATCATTGACAATATCCACCCAAATATGACACAAGTGATATTTGAACTTGAGTCTCTAGTGAAGAACCCATACCTCCTACCACTAGGACACAAGTGGGGGGGATATGTAACTTTAAATGTTGTATTAAGTGAGATTTTAGATATTTATGAATTATAAAGTTTATTTATCATTATCTATATTTAATGAATCCATAAGATAAGGTATGTTATTAAGTATATTATTAAATTTAACTATTTTGTTATATTTTTTTAACCACACTCGTGTATTACACGGGCTATATCCAAGTTACACAATATGGAAATAAAAAGTTGTCGAAGATTCATAAATCTTTAAATATTTCTTTATATACCATATTTGTAATTTTAATTTAACTTTACTCTCTAAATAACAAATTAGTTGTTTCAATTTGTTTATGTTTTTAACTCTAGATGATATGCAACACATAACTAGCCATAAGTTAAAACATGTTGTCTCAAAAACAAACCAACCATCTATAATGATTGACGTTAGTTTTTATTTATCTCAATTGCAAAACAAATATAAAGTGAAAATTTTCTTCTTTGAAATTTGGATTTTATCGGTATATGATTTTTTTTAAGAATAAAAGTGTGAATTCTAATATTACTTCTATATATAATTTCAGCTTCTATAACACGATTACCGTATTGTATTTTCACATGTAATATAGTTCCATTGCATATGCCACTTTCCTAGTATAAAATATATAATACGCCATAACCAAAAGCAACATGTTTATCTCTATTTACATATACTTTTATAAAATATATAATACGCCATAACCAAAAGCAGCATGTTTATCTCTATTTACATATACTTTTACGCACGTGTATATGATTTTAAAATGTGGTTGGCCTGACTTGAGCGTTGGTACCCATGAGGCTTCAAGCCCGTAGACCCTCTAACCAGAGTTTCGTGAGATTACAATTTGTACAGTGGCACGAATAGAATTAAACCGACGCGGAATCGAAGCTCTTTTCCCCTAACATGGCTACACAGAGTAATTATGCAATATTGTGAGAATCAAGTAGAGTAATAATATATACAAGTAGAGTAATTATGTAATTACTATACTTGTATACATAATTACTCTATTTGTATATATAATTACTTACTTGATTCACACAATCATCACGTTAATTTCATTTGTACGCTAATTTTCCCCTTTAGTCAATATTAATCAAGTTTAAATAAAATCTTATCACAGATTCACACTTAAATACCATTTTAATCAAACTTGGATAAAACTAAAGTGTATTATCTCGAGTACACAAGTTATATCATACATTAAGTTGTCATATTCATTTAACTAGTTTGATAAACGAGCCATGTTTGTTTTAATTGCTTAACTCATAACTCATTTACGTAGACATGCCAAGCTCGATTAACCTTTTTATTTGTACTTAAACATGCAACCCGGTTACAACTAGCGTATCTCATTTATGACAAATGGACAACTCGTTTAACATATTTATAACTTTTTTTAACAGATCTACTCATCTACAACTTAATTATCACACATTTACAACCCGCCAACCTATATGACTCGTTTAGATAAATTGGTTAAGCGGATACTTTAAATGTGTTAGGGTTTGACACGAATAAATACATGGGTCGTGTACAAATAATAATTTTCCAATCATAGTTTATATAGCTGGATTGAATATAATTATTTATTACATTTCAAGTGTGCCAAATGTTATTTATTACCTTGTTATGTCCATGATTAAACGCTAATTTAGGCAAACTTGACCCCTAATAGACCTCTTCTATTTGTGGGAACAAAACATGTCTTTACAATTCCACCAAATTATCCAAAACTTTTGAAACCTCGTTTAGTATCTACAAACCTATATCTATCTTTCTCTCTCCAAACAGTTCTAGAGAGAGAGGTATCATGATCTAAAAACTTTGTTAACAAAGGTCATGATCATTTCATCTCTTTCTCTGTCAATCAACAAAATTCCCACATTAACAAATTCAATCTCTCTTCCTTTCTTGAATCATTGCCGCAATGACGTCGTCGAAACGATCGATCAAGAATTTCGTCATCGAAGAAATGGGTGGATTTACGCATTTCCTGTTATGGGCCATTCTCGAATGGATATTGATCGCGTCTCTTTACGTCGACGGGTTTATAGCATTCGTTTCAAGTGTGTTTGCGAAATTCTTCGAGTTGGAGCCACCGTGCGTGCTTTGCACGCGCGTTGACCATGCACTCGTGCGTAAAGCGCCGAACACGTACTACAACGAATCCATATGCGAATGTCACAAAAAGGACATATCATCTTTGGCTTATTGTCATGTTCATAGAAAACTTTCTGATATTCATTACATGTGTGACGGTTGTCTTCTCTCATTTGCAACCGAAAAACATAAATCATGTTTGAATGACTGGCTTAATGATCATACTGAAAGCGTTGTCGATGTGCAAAGGTGTTCGTGTTGTTGTGAGCCGTTGAAAACAAAAGATTCTTCTAAAGATTTATCTAGCAGCTTTTCAAACGTTCATGGTTCTATAATAACTTCTCCAAAGTCGATAACATGTTTAACACCAACATGGAAAACCGAGGAGTCGCGATACACGGATATAAAACTTATATCCGATAGCGAACTAGATACGCCAAATACCGAGGAAAACGAAGAGTCTTGCAAAACCCCGAATTTACTAAAAAACAATAAATTATTTGCGGTCACGCTCACGGATTCGATTGTGATTAGTCCAGGGTTTGCTAGCAAAGCATCGAAAACGGTGTTGTTAGAACAAGAAGCCGATTTGTTGTTAGACACAAACGATGAAGCATCGGGAGATGGTGATTCATGTCTCAGACAGTTAAAGAAACAAGCCCGTTTGGATCGGAAGGCGCTTCAGACATTGTCAATGGAGCTAGAAGAAGAAAGGTATGCAGCTGCGGTTGCAGCCAACAATGCAATGGCGATGATCACACGGTTGCAAGAGGAGAAAGCATCGGTTCAAATGCAGGCGTTACAGTATCAAAGAATGATGGAAGAACAAGCTGAATATGATCAAGAAGCCATTCAAATACTTCAAAAATTGTTAGCTAAGAGAGATGAACATGTTAGAGTTATGGAATTAGAACTTGAGAGCTACAGAGTGAGATATGGAGATATTAGGAAAGTAGTTATGGATGAATGTGAAGGTGATGCAGATGCTTCTGAATATTATCAAGAGTGGAGGTCTCAATCTTCTTCGTCTTTTGGTGATGTTGCGCCCGAGCCCGTGACCCCGTCTGAAAATAATTACACGAGCCCGTTCGGAAACGAGAACGCAACCTCGTTGAAAGATTTCAACGATGAGAGCCACTCGGGAAGATCAGTAGAAAATGAAGGGGACATATACGAGGAGCCATTGTTAGATTTTGATAACGAAAAACATCAGCTTTACAGTATGTTGAGGAATCTTGAAAGTCACATTGAGTCATCTTCATTGGAAGATGAAGATGAAAGCACAGGTACTAATACAGTAATACTCTATACTAAGGATAAAACAATTTGTGTTTATTTTTCTTAATGAGTTCTTAGAGATTTAACTGTTGACATGCAGTGCAAGAAAGCAGGGTAACCTTAAAAAGAGAGGTGTCTCAAATTAAGGAAAGATTAAGAATTTTAGAAGTAGATAGTGGATTCTTAAAGCATACTGCAATGACACTACAGAAGGGTGAAAAGGGTGCAGAGCTTTTAACAGAGATAGCCCAACATCTAAAAAAGTTGTGTCACTCAGAGGACATAAGCACAACAATTACCTAAATTTCTCATTGTATGCTAACTACCAACATTAATCTCTTAAAACAGTTTGATTCCTCTATGTGTTCTTATAGGTTTTCTAAAGCTTCCTCACTATCTCAGTTTCTGTTTCAGCTTCATAGACTTCCACTATATGAGAAATCATTATTATTTATACTGTCTCAGTATGTTTTATATCATGTGTTCGTTTTCTTTTTCTCATCGCCGTTTACATAATTTTAAATCATACATGTTTAAATCAAACATGGAGAATACAACAGTTTGTTAACTAGTACATTTTACAGAATCAGTCAAAAGTAAAATAAGAGAACATGTATAAAGTCTTTGGTCTAATCAGGGTTGACCAAAAATGCAAATTTTTACAGTTGATATAATACAGAGCTTAAATATCAATAGTAATATGATATAAGTTCATATATTATATGAATCTTATCTTACATACCTCAGAGAGTCTCACATTTCCACTGTTAATGCAGGATTTTTTTAGTTTCTGGTTGACTAACAACAACATGCTTCATGTTAACTTTATTTATGTTGCTCTTTCGAAGGTACTTCCTAATTGCATATGAAGCCACTCTGGTTGTGATTCTTGACCGAATTCCCGTGCTGCTTGTGACCCGAACAGAAGTCCAGTTGCATCAAACTGCGGTGGGCCAAGCTGCTAATACAAAGGTTATATTATTAGCAAGTTGATTACAAGCATTTATGGTTCATCTTAAAAAGTCAAACCTACTACTTTCCAACTCCTGATCTGACATTAATTTTATTTTATTTTATTTTCATCACATCAAAAACATTTCTATATACGTCAATTTGGTACATTCATGATACATTTTTCTATACCGATAAACGCTCTTTGCTAATTAGAGAATTAAATAATAGCTTGTTTGACTTCCAAAAGTCAGAAGATAGAGTCATCAAAGAATCAGAGTAAAGCAATAATAACCCAAGCAAGTGAAAACAAGATCCACATAAGTGCTGCAGGGTGGTCCAAACTCCATACAACAAGATTAATCTTGAGTATGACAAAAGCGTGTGGTCCAAAAGTTCATCAAACTAATTTGTAGATTTGTTGCAGACTGCAAATGGCTACAAATGATTCTGTAGAGATCATGAGGATATGGTCCTCGAGCTAGACGATATCATTGTGTCGTTTTATTCACTTATAGTATATTTGCTACAAACAATGTATGTTGGATAGAGATTTTGGTTTATAAAGTTAAAGTAGGAAACTTGAATATATTGTCAAATGTGATAAAAGGCGGTGCAATACTTACTTCTTTTGTAGGAAACCCTTCAATAGGAAAGTTCATCCTTGAATTTACAGCTTCAAGCTTCATAGATAAGAACTACAACATCAAATACATATAAAGCAGAATAAAAGTTTTCAGAAATTAGGCGCACGATGTAAATATAAGATGAATATAAAAGATGTTGTAAGAAGTACCTCAACTTGATGTTGTAGTGACTGGATGTAGTTGATTATTTCATCAAGTACAAGCGCCTTTCCTATAACCTAACAAATAGCAACAAATACCAGCAATCACACACCAAACAATATTTAACTTATTACAAACACAAAAACGTCACAGATGCACACCTTATTGCACCCCGGGACCAGATCTTGAAGAATTTTCATCCTTTCGCTAATCTTTTCTCTCCTAGCCTGGAAACAAACGAGTATGTAAAAAAAAATATATATACAATAAATCAAATATCCAATCTCTAAATAATGTAAAAAATTACTCTCTCAGCGAGACTATGGCTATCGGTAGCTTGACCCCTTCGTGCTCTAACATGGATGTAATCTTTAGGCGGTTCAGACGGTTTACTGTTCTTCTCAGCTGCAGCCTCCTTCCCACCCGATTCAACTTCAGATGTCTTCATTCTTTTTCCATTCGAGTTTCTCTGTTTGCGGATAATAAAAAACAAACTCTCAACAAAGTATCATATAGCAGTAACAAATCTTTGGTGATCTATAATAAATCATCTGGATCTAAATTGTAAGAAAATTCAGCACAAGACACACGAATAGTATGTCAATTTAATCATCACATTAAGACGTTATCCCAAAAGTCAAACATCACAATAATGCATTAAAGATTCGAAATTTCAAGAAACCAGTACCGACCCAACACAAGCAGTACTGGTACCGTTATCCATTGTTCCATGTTTTCGGTTTCGGTATTTTCAATGGTACCAGTACCGAACAGAAAAAATAGGTAAAATATTTAGTATATGCAGTGTTGCAGAAATCATCAGGTGTTGTTCCGGTGGTGTGGTAAGGACTAGCAATTAATATGATTAATCAGATTGGAATTTATATGTATTTTTTTCGATTTTGACCAAATAACAATTAATCAGTGACTAGTCAATGGGGTGCCGACTAGCGATTGAAAATACTACCTATTTTTTCGGTTCAGTACTAAACTACCAAATAAAATTAAACAAATTACCAAATCAATGCCGCTACTAGTAGACACAAGCTTCGAAGATTCATCTTCCGAATTACCATCTCTCCTCTTCCTTCCACCACCACTCTGATCCGTCACTGAAGACTCTTCAATCTCATCCCTATTATTATTATTATTATTATTATTATTATTATTACCGTTTTCCCCATATCCACTGACCACTTTGAGCCCTAACCCCTCATTCGCACCGCCATTAAACGGCCAAATCTCAGTCAAACTGTAAGCAGCTGGATTGGCAGCTGAGAACGAAGTCTCATTGATTATCGGTGGATCCATTAGATGCTATCTAATCATACAATGTATGTATAATTGAGAGAATAATAATAATAATAATAAATGTGAGTTCCTAAGCGTTTGGTTGACGACTGGATTTGGAAAGTTTGACTTGGCTGATCTGAGTTGGATTTGTAATTGAGAATTAGACACGGGGGGTTATAATAATAATAATAATATTGGTTTTTATGATAATATAATAAATAATAATTGTGTATACGTATAGGTGTGTACGTATATGTTTATGTAAAGAGAGATGAATGAGTGAGTGAGTGATGGATGGAGAGGATGAAGGAGTGTAGTGCGCTACCGGCGCATTTTAAGCGAGGTGTCTTGTTTGTTGGAAATGAATTAAAGGTCCTTGAGTTTTTGTTGATGTGCTAATTTTGTGTAATGAGATTAAAAGTAATGCATAAATGGGTTTTAGAAAATAAAGAAAGTTAGAAAGGCATGTGTTTTATAGGGACGTTTTTGTTCTTTAACATGCTTTTACGAGGGTTTTCTTTTTCGTTTAACTGTGTATACTTATTGTGATGGGTATCTCTTCGAATAACAGGGTTATATCGTGAATAAGTTGAAGTCAGTGTATGTACATGTTTTACTGAAGATTTTGAATTGTGATCATGGTGGTAGTAATTTAGTTGGATTGACATAGCGGCTTTCTGTAGTAGTTAAAAAAACATTTATATGTATTAGAACAAGTTACATAGATGATCTCTAAATTTAATAGATTAAGATTAGCGTTCCATACAAAGATTGAAGAAACGTGGATCGGCTAGCTAGTAGACGATCAACTTTCCTCGGGTATGAGTGTGCTATATCACCGATGGTTTTCCGGAGTATGAATTCTTCCACCTATAAAACGAGCAGCACCGTGAACTTACCCCTCAGAAAGGGACAGAGGGGTCCTCTTTGGGGTAACCCTCCGGTGTGAGAATAAGATATTGTAGGAGAAGATAATAATAATCAGAAAGTGAGTAAGGACTTAGAATGTATTTTCTTGCTTACCTCCCCTGGTGGAGGTGGTGTGGTATTTATAGTGTTAGGGTTTCCAATGATTTGGCTCAGACCAAATCAGGCCTTTTTTGGCCTCCCCCTATTGCTTCGCACCACGTGTCCTTAGGACACCTGGTGCTTTTTCATTGATTATTCTCTGACCAAGGTATTTCACCTGACCCATGTGCAATCACGTGGTAGCACATGGGTTTTGCTGAGTTGTCCACCCTTCATTGGCAGCTGTCAACATCAGCATATTCTTTATTCCTTAAAGGATACCTTCTGGAAGGTTGTCTGATGAGCACAATCATGGTTGTCCTTATCCTGATTTGGATAAGGACGTGGTTGATTATGTGCATGTGTGATATGCGCCTATCCTGGGGATACGCGAGGTCTTTTCTTTATTCTCACGCGCAGATGTTTCATGCGCAGATGTGATATGCGCAAGCATATGTAATATGCGTGAGCATGTGATATGCGCCACGTGCAGATGCGCCACGCGCAGATGTGATATGCGTGGGCATATATGATGCGTGAGCATATGTGATACGCGCCACGCGCAGATGTGAAGACTTCTGGGCTCACTCTGTGCCTCCGGCTGAAAGGAGGTTTCAGGATGACCGCGCTCGCGTGGACTTGCTCAACGACCACCTTTTTGCTGGGTCTGCGTTCTTTGCTGCCTCCCAAGAGCTTCGCAACGATTATATAAAAGTGCGTGATGCCCTTGTGGAGGCCAAGCAAGAGGCTAAGATTTCTGCTTGGAATCTTTCTGACGCTCGAGAGAGAGCTGAGAAACTCCAAGCAGAACTTAGCGAGTGCCAACGCTGCCTTTGTGAAGCGCGGGCATGAGCTGCAGGCCGCGCGAGAGAAGCTGCAGGCGGCAGAAGCGGATGCGGCCAGGTACGCGCGCCGAGCGCGTGACTTGGAGTTGGAGGCAGAGGCGCGTGATCAAACTCTTGTGCAGGCTATCACTGACAAATCTTTATTAGAGAGTGAGGTTGCGCGCCTGAAGAAAGAGCTCGAAGCTGCGCGAGCAGAAAAAGATGAAGCCTTGGCGGCGGCGGCGTCTGGCCGAGAAGAACCCGATGCTGCGCGAGCGGAAAGGAATGAGGCCTTGGCGGCAGCAGCGTCCGACAGAGAAGAGCTAAAACAGACCAAGGAAACTGTTGAGCTGTTAAACTCTCAGATTCCTGCTCTTGAGACGTCTGTTTCTTCCCTCGCGCAGGATCGCCAATGGCTAGTTTCACAGGGTATGACTCGTTGCGCTTATGCGATGAAATACTCAGACGAGTTTCAGACCCTTGTGTCACACCCGGTCCATAGGCGGAAACAACCGATGTGCGACTCATGAAAGGTTTTCGAGAGCGCGGTTAAGCAACAACTATATGATAAAATACATGAGGATTTCATTCATAATATAAGTTTTACAAAAATATCCATAAAAAGGTTTACATATAACATATTGAGATTTCACAGTTATGTCCTGCCGAAGGGAGATATAACCGTGAAAACTCCAAAATATAAAATCCTCATACATGAAATTTCCATAGTTAAACATAAAACCGTAGTGAGACACCGTGACCTCTCCACGTAGCTAAATACCTGAAAGACACGTAAAATAATTTAATCAGTATAAACTGAGTGAGTTCACAAGTTTTGTGACTCGATAAAATGCTTTATAATATAATTCTCATAACGTCATGAATGCAGTATCCATGACTTGCAGTGTAACGTGAATACATGAGTTCGTAACCATTCATTGACTATATATATACACCATAAAGCCCCACATAACATCCCACGAGTCCACGAGGGAATAAATAAATCGGAAAACTAAGCACCCGTCTTATAAAGTGGCGCGACCACTTACGAGTGGGTTGGTCAGACCAGTAGTACTACCCGTAGAGTTCCTCGGCTATAGTTGCCTATAGTTTATGGTTACAATATATACCGGGGACTTTATGTACCATGAGCGCGCCAAATATCTCATGTACACGCACATTGTAAATCAAGATATACACCATGATAAAACATATTTAAACACGTGTCCCTCGCCCCGAAAACAGTTTAAAACATAGTGAAAATAGTGTAAATAGGGGCTGTGAGACTCACCTTAAATGAGGAATAATGTTCCGTTATACTTGGTGAGTTTCCTGTATTATATCGTATACGTATGCACTTCAGTACATAATATATAACTATTAATACTTAGCCCGATACATACTTATGAGGTGACGGTATATATGTATACTTTTTATACATTAGCGATACGGACGTTAGACAACGTCTTATACTTGTTATGTATTTCCGTTATATCCTCTTTATATATATATCCTCCGAGCATTAGGGAATGCTCGATACAAATTATTCGTCGGTAATCATGACGTTCGTGACATGCTTTAGCCTAATAGGTTTTGGAGCTCTCATCGTTAGTCCCCAGGTAGGTAACGGGCCCATCTATGATATATTCAGTTACCAGCCTAGACAGGACGTCCCGACTACCGGCACCTCCACCCTTCCAGTTACTCGCAATGTCCATCACAAAAACCCGTATTTTATATTTATACGTATGGCACATATATAGGAATATATGTGTATTAATTGTATATATCATTTCCTCATGTATACGATAAGTATTATTAGTATTTTCGTCTTCGTAACATATAGTTATCACATCCTTTGTTTTTATAACATTATACATGGGTATTTATATTTTCATTTGCGTATATAGGAATATACGTGTACCTTGTATTTTACCCGTACAATCATCGTTATTTTTATTTCCAAGACTTGATGCAAGGATTGCACCTTATGTTTAATGTGCACTTTTATTTATACTTTTATCTTTATTACTAGTACTCATATTTTATCATTATTATTATTATTATTACTATTATTATTACTATTATTATTTTTACTTTTATGACAAACCCGATACGGTTTTTAATACGTTAGTTATACCCTTTTTAAAGTTTAACATAACCAAAATTCCATCTTTACATTTATATCATCTTGTTTATTTATAAGTGGGTTTTACTACTCAAGATCATTTTTACCTTAACTAGGTGTTCTATTAACCTTAACCTTCTTTAAACACCCTTTAAATCCTTTATATCTTTTACTTAACATGATTTATCCTTAATTATATGTCATTTCAACACACTTCAAGTTTATGTTTATGTCTAATCACCTCATTATGTATATGTATCTTAGGCTTAGTCCATGTTTTTCTACTAAACATTATATGGCATTAGTACCTTGGGAAAGTCGGTTTTTGAGCGATTTAAGACGAGATCCAAGTTCCTTGACGTTAACCACGATGTTAAGAGTCTACAATATGTTCAAATAACATGAAATAGGTGGATTAGGGTCAAGTAAAATGATGAGACCGTGGCTGGACAGAATCTGTGTTTTTCCAGCCACCATAAACTGTTACAACTCGAGTTTTTGGCTTACCTAATGCTGAAATGAAGCAGGAAATGGATGTTCAAAAGGTGGTTCGTGAACCTTGCGAGTTTCCTTGGATTCCTAAACAAGAATCATCCAAAAATACCAAGTGGTTTGTGAGATATGAACAAAAGAAGAGAGGGGGGTACTGCTGGAAAATGCAGTTTCCAGTAGTGACCTTTGAAGGTTCAAAGCTTCTTACCGAGTCTTCCGGGCAGAGATCCGTTCAAGGCTTTCTACCACGGTTTAAGGATTTCTTCTAGCTTTCCAACGATATATAGGGTTCAAGATGTTCAGAGCAGCATTATAGAGAAAACGGGTTGCAAAGAGGCGGCTGTGGTGGTGCTCTGCTGCTGCCTTCGGCCGAGAGAATAAGAGGTTGGTTTGGAGCTATGTTTCTTGAGTTTGTGTGTGGTGTTTTCCATCCAAGTACTTGGTCTTATTTATAGGAAAACCCAAGGGAACACATCCCTTGGTTTGGGGGATTATAATCTTATCAAATCAAGTGCAATAGTGATCAAAGTATGGTGTTTATTGTTGTTTATTTGAGGGAATGGGGGAGGCGGCCATAGGGAATGGTTAGGAAGATTTTTGCTTGATCATGTAGTACATTCACAATTATGATGTTGAAGATGATGATGATACATGATCATGATACATATGGATGCATTGATAATGGTTTATAAGATTTAATGTGGTGTTTGTTCCTTGTACATTAAAACTGAATGGGAAGAGGTTGGGGTTCGGCTTTGGGCTGCAAAGGGAAGGTATTATGGTCATTTAATAAATATATTGGTTGTCCAAATGTAGTGCTAAGTTCAATCTTGGTTCGGGTCTTAAGTGGATAGTCGTTAGGACGAGTTGATCATCGAGTAAACAAGTTATGGAATTTATATTGGACTTGGGTATTATGAGCTTCTCTTAATTTATTTGGTCACCTATAAAGTATTATAGATGGTATGGAACCCGGTATTTATTTCGGTTCCCGGTATGATGTATATTTAAATTTAGCCCGGAGTTATATTCGGTTAAATAGTGCTCCATATTGTAATCATTCATGGATTGTTTAAATTATTAACTTCATATTATTTTGACTAGTATACCTTTAATTCCTTCATAGTTTCATATCTTGGTCGTCTCACTGTATAATGTAGCATTGATTTGGCCGGTTCGGCGACTATATTCCATTATTTAAACGTTTATGGCGTTTTGGTCCTAATTAGGGAATTAGGACATTACTGGGCATGGTCTTACCATTACCCCTTATATTGGATCATAGGTATATATTTAGCTTGATATGTTTGTCACCTCTGACTATTACTGGGCTGTCTTTCTCATATAGCCGTTCTCATCGGCTCTTTATACGATCCTATAGGCATAACGACTGTTCTCGTTCACATTTCAAGTATACTATGGTTTATACCTCATATAAATTATATAAATAATACGTAATTTAAATCAAATATATACATTAGAGTGTGAAAAATTACCGGGTGTCACATTCTCCCCCTGTTGGAAGAATTTCGTCCTGAAATTTGTTGTTAGTTATCCGTTATAGTTGGGTCCGGGAAAAGGTGTGGGTACTTCTTTCGAATTTGATCTTCTCTTTCCCAGGTAAACTCGGGTCCTCTTTTAGATTTCCACTGTACCTTCACTAACTTAATCCGACTTCTTCGTAGTTTTTGTTCTTTCCAGTCGGTAACGGCTATCGGTTCTTCAACAAAATGTAATTGTTCGTCAATATGTACTTCGTCTAGGGGTACGATTAAAGATTCATCGGATAGACACTTTTTAAGGTTCGACACATGGAATGTGTCATGTACCCCGTTAAGTTCTTCAGGTAGCTTCAACTTATAGGCCACGGGACCTATCCTTTCCAGGATCTCAAATGGTCCGGTATATCTTGGGCTGAGCTTGCCCCGCTTTCCAAACCTCGGAACTCCTTTCCATGGCGAGACCTTTAAAAGAACTTTATCTCCCACTTGGAATTCCAAAGGCTTGCGTCTCACATCCGCATAACTTTTCTGTCGATCGCGGGCCGTTTTCAGTCGTTCTTTTATTTGAAATATCTTGTCAGTAGTTTCTTGAATTAGTTCGGGACCCGTCATTTGTCTATCGCCTATTTCCGCCCAGCACAAGGGCGACCTACACTTACGACCATACAAAGCTTCGAACGGTGCAGCCTTTATGCTCGTGTGGTAGCTATTATTATATGAAAATTCCACCAAAGGAAGGTGAACATCCCAGCTACCACCAAAATCAATTGCACACGCTCTTAGCATATCTTCCAATATTTGTATAGTTCGCTCGCTTTGGCCGTCAGTCTGGGGATGGTAGGCGGTACTCATATCTAATCGCGTGCCCAAAGCTTTTTGTAACGACTTCCAAAAATGAGACGTAAATCGACTGTCGCGGTCGGAAATAATCGAGACTGGGACTCCATGTCTTGACACGATCTCTTTTATATATAGTCTAGCTAACCGCTCCATCTTATCCGTTTCTTTGATAGCTAAGAAATGCGCGGATTTGGTTAGCCGGTCGGCTATCACCCATATGGTGTCATAACCACCTGGAGTCCTAGGTAACTTCGTAATGAAATCCATCGAGATTTGTTCCCATTTCCACATGGGAATCTCGGGCTTCCGCCTTGACTTTTGCGCAAGTTAAACATTTTCCCACATAATTTGCTATATCACCCTTAAGATTAGGCCACCAATATTATCCCTTTACATCTTTATACATTTTATCTGCACCGGGGTGCACGGAATACTTCGTCTTGTGGGCTTCATCAAGTATTCTTTCACGTAATCCTCCCATGAGAGGAACCCATATTCGGTTGACAAAGTACAGGGTACCGTCTTCTTTGGATTCTAAGTTGTCAACCATACCACGGAGACCCTCGTCTTTGATATTATCAGGTTTCAAAGCTTCTCGTTGGGCTTCGTGGATAAGGGTGGTGAGGTTCGTACTTATAGTTAGCCCTAAGACTTTAACACGTGATGTCTTCACCCTTTCTTTTCTGCTTAAAGCTTCTGCTACAACGTTCGCCTTTCCAGGGTGGTACTTGATTACACAATCATAATCATTCAATAATTCAACCCACCGTCGTTGCCTCATGTTTAATTCTTTTTGATCAAATATATGTTGTAGGCTTTTATGATCGGTGTAGATTGTGCAATGGGTGCCGTATAAGTAATGACGCCATACCTTAAGTGCAAACACCACTGCGCCCAATTCCAAATCGTGAGTGGTGTAATTTTTCTCGTGCACTTTGAGTTGTCGTGACGCATACGCGATGACTTGATTTCTTTGCATAAGGACACAACCAAGTCCTTGATGCGAAGCATCGCAATAAACTACGAAGTCATCCATCCCTTCTGGTAAGGCTAGAATAGGTGCACTGCAAAGTTTCTGTTTTAGCAACTGGAACGCATTTTCTTGTTTATCTCCCCAATTAAACGACTTATCTTTCTGTGTGAGCGCAGTAAGGGGTTGTGCTATCTTCGAGAAATTTTCAATAAACCGTCGATAGTAGCCTGCCAGACCTAAAAATTGTCGTATTTCCGTCGGCGTCTTCGGCACTTCCCAGTTTTTAATGGCCTCTACTTTTGAAGGGTCAACATGAATTCCCTTCTCGTTGACGACATGGCCTAAAAAGTGTACTTCTCTTAGCCAAAAATCACACTTTGAAAACTTTGCATACAACTTCTCCTTTCTCAACAATTCTAAAATCAATCGAAGGTGTTGCTCGTGCTCTTCTTCGGTTCGGGAATAAATTAATATGTCATCTATAAACACTATCACGAACTTGTCAAGGTAAGGTTTGCACACTCGATTCATTAAGTCCATGAACACGGCAGGTGCGTTCGTTAGCCCAAAAGGCATGACTAGAAATTCATAATGACCATACCTCGTTCGGAACGCAGTCTTTGGTACATCGTCCTCGTGTATCTTCAGCTGATGGTACCCGGATCGTAGATCTATCTTGGAATAGAAACTAGATCCCTGTAATTGGTCAAACAAATCATCAATCCTCGGTAAAGGGTATCGATTTTTGATGGTCAGTTTGTTAAGTTCCCTGTAATCAATACACATACGGAACGAACCGTCTTTCTTCTTGACAAATAGTACCGGGGCTCCCCAAGGTGAGTAGCTCGGGCGTATGAAACCCTTGTCTAGTAGCTCCTGTAATTGATTCGATAATTCTCGCATTTCCGAGGGAGCTAATCGATAAGGTGCTCGCGCTACTGGTGCAGCTCCTGGTACTAGATCGATTCGAAACTCCACTTGTCTTTGAGGTGGTAACCCTGGTAGATCTTCTGGAAAGACATCGGGGAAATCTCTTACTATAGGTATACTTTCTATCTTCCTTTCTTCATCCTTCTTCTCCACCACGTGGGCTAAGAAAGCTTGACACTTCTTTCGCAAGCACTTTCGTGCTTTCATACACGAAATTAACTTCATCACAGTGCCACGTCTTTCTCCTTGAATAGTCAGCGTTTCACCACTTGCCAAGGGTATGCGGATTTGCTTGTCATAACAATTAACTTCAGCATGGTTCTTTGCTAACCAATCCATGCCTAAAACGACATCAAAACTTCCTAAATCTATCGGCAACAGATCTACGTTAAATTCGTGTTCTCCCATCACTAGTACGCAACTTTCCACTATATCGTCTGATCGTAACTGTTTGCCATTAGCTAATTCTATAGTATAGGGCGTTGCTAATTTACTAGGTGCTAAACCAAGTAGGTCTTTAAATTCAGTGGATATAAAACTTAAATCCGCACCAGTATCAAATAACACAGACCCATAGTGGTTGTTAAGTAGGAACGTACCAGTGACGACATTTGGGTCTTCCTTAGCTTCACCCGCCCCGATAACAAAAGCCCTAGCTTGAGCTGTGTTCTTCATCTGTGGACAGTTCTTGATAAAATGACCCGTATTTCCGCACCCATAACAAGCTCGTGGTGTCGTTTTCCCCGGTTCTTGCTTCACAACTACTGCACCATTCTTAATTCTACACTTAGCTTCCACATGCCCTCTCTTGTGACAATGCTTACACACAATACTTGAGCAGTCACCAACATGATAATACTTGCATTTGTCACACCACGGGTTTGACCCGCTATACGTCTTCCGTGGTTGATCAGTGGTCTGGGCGGCATACACTTTCACAGTTTCTTGTTTCTTGACAGAGGGTTCTTTGGAACTTGACCCTTGATTACGAGAGGCCCAGCTCCTCTTGTGATTGTTATGGCGGCTGTTGCCGCGTTAGGAGAATGGTTGGCTTGCTTCCTTCTGAGTTGGCTTTCCTAGGGTGCCAGCTCGTACTGCATCTTCTGTCAGACTCAGACCTAGTTCAACAGCCTCGGCCATGGTCGCAGGCCTAGTGGCCGTGATTGGTCCCCTGATAACTGTTGCTAATCCCCAGATGTACCTTTCAACTCTCTTTTCTTCAGTGGTGGCCATATGAGGAACTATTCGGCATAGCTCGTGAAATCGCGTGTTATATGCTGTGATGTCGGCTCCCTTCATGGTGAGCGTCCAGAACTCATTTTCCAACTTCTGCATCTCAGTCCTTGGGCAATATTTCTTTTCCATCATCTCCTTTAACTCTTTCCAGGTCTTACCATAGGCCACGTCTCGGCCTAGGGTTTGTACTTGTAAATTCCACCACGATAGGGCTTCATCTTGAAACATACATGTCACGTACAACACTTTCTGTTTTTCTGTGCATCCACTGATTGCTATCACAGATTCTGTCTTCTCGATCCAACGGATAACTCCTATGGCTCATTCCGTTCCCTTAAAGGACCACGGTTTGCATGTCATGAAAGTTTTGTAGGAACATCCTCGTTCCTCACCGCCAGTCTCTGGAGCTACATTTTCAGTGTTTGCGGAATTCCTTCGTTCTTGACTTGAGTCGCCCCTACTGGCTTCGTAGGCGGCTATCGCTTGCGCTATGACTTCTTGTAATTGCGCAGGTGTATTAGGTAAACTGTCGTTCCTTCTCCTTGGCATTTTCCTTCAAGTTGAGAATAAGAAGGATCGGTTAGTATTGGCATCACGCTTATATGTAAGTAGTTGTAGGGTTCGATACTTATTACATTCACACCCATATATTTGCTTATAGTCATACTTATTAATCATATACTCGCATACATAGATTTTATTATTACATCTCATTATACCACATCGTATACTCATACTCATATATCATAAACATAACTTCATTGCATCAAAAGATTTGATTACATAAGTTTATGTTTAAGTCTACTACAAACTCCTACAACATACAAGCGTTTTGCCAAAAGATCGGATCGTAGTCCGTAATATATTACTTCCCATACATATGATTACTACCCGCTAATACTAGTCTATAGTCGCTTCATGGCATCGGTGGTGGCGGTGGTGGAAACACGTCTCCCAAAAAGGCTTGAATTGTCTTAACCTCATTTTCCAATTTCATCACCCTTCGTTCGGCGGCAGCGGCCCGCCTCGCTCCCACATCAGCTAAGTGCAATGCATCTCTTACCATATGCTCCAACTTTAGCACTCTCATCCTTGCGTCCGAGATCAAGTCATAGTGGTTATCAAGGCGGAGACTGGTCTCACAGGCCTTGCCTTTCACGCTCTCCATAAACACCTCGACCCTCTGCTCCCAATCCATGAGCCATTCATCAAGGGCCTTTCTCTCAGCCTCGGCGGCTGCTGCGGTCGGTGGTACGGGGACCTCTGTATCATCGGAGGTAGCGCGCCCTTGGGGGCGTGAGGACTCGCCTACCTCATGTATAGTCCGGGGCAACTCATCGTCGGAGTCCGTGGCATACCTTTTCAGCCCGGCGGCTCGTATCTCCTCGGAGGGCACTGCAGCCAGCTCCTCCATCTCTTCAAGGTCGTCGTCGTCATAAGTTACCTTGTCGTCCTCATCGAGCCTGATTACCTCGGTAGGCTCGTCATCGGAGATCTCTATAGGATCATCAGGAATTGGAACAACGTCGCTCATATGGACACTGCTGCTATCAGTGTTAGAGTCAGAGCCGGAGTCGGAGTCAGTGATAGCTAGGCCATGATATGGATCATTGTTCGGGAAGGCCATCGCTGAAAGGATTAAGGTTTAATTAGTGATAATATCGCTTTTTTTTTTTTTTTTTTTTTCTATCCCTTATTTTGGTCATTCCTATACTAGACCATTAGTTGCGATAAAGGTGTCGTGAAGACACGTGCACTCTCGTGTAATGCAAGTTTTGAAAACATGTCATGCATGAAAAACATTTTCATGAGGGAATCTAAGGGGTTATAGCCTAGACTCAGGGTTGAATCCTAGTTCGCTATAACCTTGGCTCTGATACCAGTCTGTCACACCCGGTCCATAGGCGGAAACAACCGAAGTGCGACTCATGAAAGGTTTTCGAGAGCGCGGTTAAGCAACAACTATATGATAAAATACATGAGGATTTCATTCATAATATAAGTTTTACAAAAATATCCATAAAAAGGTTTACATATAACATATTGAGATTTCACAGTTATGTCCTGCCGAAGGGAGATATAACCGTGAAAACTCCAAAATATAAAATCCTCATACATGAAATTTCCATAGTTAAACATAAAACCGTAGTGAGACACCGTGACCTCTCCACGTAGCTAAATACCTGAAAGACACGTAAAATAATTTAATCAGTATAAACTGAGTGAGTTCACAAGTTTTGTGACTCGATAAAATGCTTTATAATATAATTCTCATAACGTCATGAATGCAGTATCCATGACTTGCAGTGTAACGTGAATACATGAGTTCGTAACCATTCATTGACTATATATATACACCATAAAGCCCCACATAACATCCCACGAGTCCACGAGGGAATAAATAAATCGGAAAACTAAGCACCCGTCTTATAAAGTGGCGCGACCACTTACGAGTGGGTTGGTCAGACCAGTAGTACTACCCGTAGAGTTCCTCGGCTATAGTTGCCTATAGTTTATGGTTACAATATATACCGGGGACTTTATGTACCATGAGCGCGCCAAATATCTCATGTACACGCACATTGTAAATCAAGATATACACCATGATAAAACATATTTAAACACGTGTCCCTCGCCCCGAAAACAGTTTAAAACATAGTGAAAATAGTGTAAATAGGGGCTGTGAGACTCACCTTAAATGAGGAATAATGTTCCGTTATACTTGGTGAGTTTCCTGTATTATATCGTATACGTATGCACTTCAGTACATAATATATAACTATTAATACTTAGCCCGATACATACTTATGAGGTGACGGTATATATGAATACTTTTTATACATTAGCGATACGGACGTTAGACAACGTCTTATACTTGTTATGTATTTCCGTTATATCCTCTTTATATATATATCCTCCGAGCATTAGGGAATGCTCGATACAAATTAGTCGTCGGTAATCATGACGTTCGTGACATGCTTTAGCCTAATAGGTTTTGGAGCTCTCATCGTTAGTCCCCAGGTAGGTAACGGGCCCATCTATGATATATTCAGTTACCAGCCTAGACAGGACGTCCCGACTACCGGCACCTCCACCCTTCCAGTTACTCGCAATGTCCATCACAAAAACCCGTATTTTATATTTATACGTATGGCACATATATAGGAATATATGTGTATTAATTGTATATATCATTTCCTCATGTACACGATAAGTATTATTAGTATTTTCGTCTTCGTAACATATAGTTATCACATCCTTTGTTTTTTATAACATTATACATGGGTATTTATATTTTCATTTGCGTATATAGGAATATACGTGTACCTTGTATTTTACCCGTACAATCATCGTTATTTTTATTTCCAAGACTTGATGCAAGGATTGCACCTTATGTTTAATGTGCACTTTTATTTATACTTTTATCTTTATTACTAGTACTCATATTTTATCATTATTATTATTATTACTATTATTATTACTATTATTATTTTTACTTTTATGACAAACCCGATACGGTTTTTAATACGTTAGTTATACCCTTTTTAAAGTTTAACATAACCAAAATTCCATCTTTACATTTATATCATCTTGTTTATTTATAAGTGGGTTTTACTACTCAAGATCATTTTTACCTTAACTAGGTGTTCTATTAACCTTAACCTTCCTTAAACACCCTTTAAATCCTTTATATCTTTTACTTAACATGATTTATCCTTAATTATATGTCATTTCAACACACTTCAAGTTTATGTTTATGTCTAATCACCTCATTATGTATATGTATCTTAGGCTTAGTCCATGTTTTTCTACTAAACATTATATGGCATTAGTACCTTGGGAATGTCGGTTTTTGAGCAATTTAAGACGAGATCCAAGTTCCTTGACGTTAACCACGATGTTAAGAGTCTACAATATGTTCAAATAACATGAAATAGGTGGATTAGGGTCAAGTAAAATGATGAGACCGTGGCTGGACAGAATCTGTGTTTTTCCAGCCACCATAAACTGTTACAACTCGAGTTTTCGGCTTACCTAATGCTGAAATGAAGCCGGAAATGGATGTTCAAAAGGTGGTTCGTGATCCTTGCGAGTTTCCTTGGATTCCTAAACAAGAATCATCCAAAAATACCAAGTGGTTTGTGAGATATGAACAAAAGAAGAGAGGGGGGTACTGCTGGAAAATGCAGTTTCCAGTAGTGACCTTTGAAGGTTCAAAGCTTCTTACCAAGTCTTCCAGGCAGAGATCCGTTCAAGGCTTTCTACCACGGTTTAAGGATTTCTTCTAGCTTTCCAACGATATATAGGGTTCAAGATGTTCAGAGCAGCATTATAGAGAAAACGGGTTGCAAAGAGGCGGCTGTGGTGGTGCTCTGCTGCTGCCTTCGGCCGAGAGAAGAAGAGGTTGGTTTGGAGCTATGTTTCTTGAGTTTGTGTGTGGTGTTTTCCATCCAAGTACTTGGTCTTATTTATAGGAAAACCCAAGGGAACACATCCCTTGGTTTGGGGGATTATAATCTTATCAAATCAAGTGCAATAGTGATCAAAGTATGGTGTTTATTGTTGTTTATTTGAGGGAATGGGGGAGGCGGCCATAGGGAATGGTTAGGAAGATTTTTGCTTGATCATGTAGTACATTCACAATTATGATGTTGAAGATGATGATGATACATGATCATGATACATATGGATGCATTGATAATGGTTTATAAGATTTAATGTGGTGTTTGTTCCTTGTACATTAAAACTGAATGGGAAGAGGTTGGGGTTCGGCTTTGGGCTGCAAAGGGAAGGTATTATGGTCATTTAATAAATATATTGGTTGTCCAAATGTAGTGCTAAGTTCAATCTTGGTTCGGGTCTTAAGTGGATAGTCGTTAGGACGAGTTGATCATCGAGTAAACAAGTTATGGAATTTATATTGGACTTGGGTATTATGAGCTTCTCTTAATTTATTTGGTCACCTATAAAGTATTATAGATGGTATGGAACCCGGTATTTATTTCGGTTCCCGGTATGATGTATATTTAAATTTAGCCCGGAGTTATATTCGGTTAAATAGTGCTCCATATTGTAATCATTCATGGATTGTTTAAATTATTAACTTCATATTATTTTGACTAGTATACCTTTAATTCCTTCATAGTTTCATATCTTGGTCGTCTCACTGTATAATGTAGCATTGATTTGGCCGGTTCGGCGACTATATTCCATTATTTAAACGTTTATGGCGTTTTGGTCCTAATTAGGGAATTAGGACATTACTGGGCATGGTCTTACCATTACCCCTTATATTGGATCATAGGTATATATTTAGCTTGATATGTTTGTCACCTCTGACTATTACTGGGCTGTCTTTCTCATATAGCCGTTCTCATCGGCTCTTTATACGATCCTATAGGCATAACAACTGTTCTCGTTCACATTTCAAGTATACTATGGTTTATACCTCATATAAATTATATAAATAATACGTAATTTAAATCAAATATATACATTAGAGTGTGAAAAATTACCGGGTGTCACATTCTCCCCCTGTTGGAAGAATTTCGTCCTGAAATTTGTTGTTAGTTATCCGTTATAGTTGGGTCCGGGAAAAGGTGTGGGTACTTCTTTCGAATTTGATCTTCTCTTTCCCAGGTAAACTCGGGTCCTCTTTTAGATTTCCACTGTACCTTCACTAACTTAATCCGACTTCTTCGTAGTTTTTGTTCTTTCCAGTCGGTAACGGCTATCGGTTCTTCAACAAAATGTAATTGTTCGTCAATATGTACTTCGTCTAGGGGTACGATTAAAGATTCATCGGATAGACACTTTTTAAGGTTCGACACATGGAATGTGTCATGTACCCCGTTAAGTTCTTCAGGTAGCTTCAACTTATAGGCCACGGGACCTATCCTTTCCAGGATCTCAAATGGTCCGGTATATCTTGGGCTGAGCTTGCCCCGCTTTCCAAACCTCGGAACTCCTTTCCATGGCGAGACCTTTAAAAGAACTTTATCTCCCACTTGGAATTCCAAAGGCTTGCGTCTCACATCCGCATAACTTTTCTGTCGATCGCGGGCCGTTTTCAGTCGTTCTTTTATTTGAAATATCTTGTCAGTAGTTTCTTGAATTAGTTCGGGACCCGTCATTTGTCTATCGCCTATTTCCGCCCAGCACAAGGGCGACCTACACTTACGACCATACAAAGCTTCGAACGGTGCAGCCTTTATGCTCGTGTGGTAGCTATTATTATATGAAAATTCCACCAAAGGAAGGTGAACATCCCAGCTACCACCAAAATCAATTGCACACGCTCTTAGCATATCTTCCAATATTTGTATAGTTCGCTCGCTTTGGCCGTCAGTCTGGGGATGGTAGGCGGTACTCATATCTAATCGCGTGCCCAAAGCTTTTTGTAACGACTTCCAAAAATGAGACGTAAATCGACTGTCGCGGTCGGAAATAATCGAGACTGGGACTCCATGTCTTGACACGATCTCTTTTATATATAGTCTAGCTAACCGCTCCATCTTATCCGTTTCTTTGATAGCTAAGAAATGCGCGGATTTGGTTAGCCGGTCGGCTATCACCCATATGGTGTCATAACCACCTGGAGTCCTAGGTAACTTCGTAATGAAATCCATCGAGATTTGTTCCCATTTCCACATGGGAATCTCGGGCTTCCGCCTTGACTTTTGCGCAAGTTAAACATTTTCCCACATAATTTGCTATATCACCCTTAAGATTAGGCCACCAATATTATCCCTTTACATCTTTATACATTTTATCTGCACCGGGGTGCACGGAATACTTCGTCTTGTGGGCTTCATCAAGTATTCTTTCACGTAATCCTCCCATGAGAGGAACCCATATTCGGTTGACAAAGTACAGGGTACCGTCTTCTTTGGATTCTAAGTTGTCAACCATACCACGGAGACCCTCGTCTTTGATATTATCAGGTTTCAAAGCTTCTCGTTGGGCTTCGTGGATAAGGGTGGTGAGGTTCGTACTTATAGTTAGCCCTAAGACTTTAACACGTGATGTCTTCACCCTTTCTTTTCTGCTTAAAGCTTCTGCTACAACGTTCGCCTTTCCAGGGTGGTACTTGATTACACAATCATAATCATTCAATAATTCAACCCACCGTCGTTGCCTCATGTTTAATTCTTTTTGATCAAATATATGTTGTAGGCTTTTATGATCGGTGTAGATTGTGCAATGGGTGCCGTATAAGTAATGACGCCATATCTTAAGTGCAAACACCACTGCGCCCAATTCCAAATCGTGAGTGGTGTAATTTTTCTCGTGCACTTTGAGTTGTCGTGACGCATACGCGATGACTTGATTTCTTTGCATAAGGACACAACCAAGTCCTTGATGCGAAGCATCGCAATAAACTACGAAGTCATCCATCCCTTCTGGTAAGGCTAGAATAGGTGCACTGCAAAGTTTCTGTTTTAGCAACTGGAACGCATTTTCTTGTTTATCTCCCCAATTAAACGACTTATCTTTCTGTGTGAGCGCAGTAAGGGGTTGTGCTATCTTCGAGAAATTTTCAATAAACCGTCGATAGTAGCCTGCCAGACCTAAAAATTGCCGTATTTTATATTTATACGTATGGCACATATATAGGAATATATGTGTATTAATTGTATATATCATTTCCTCATGTACACGATAAGTATTATTAGTATTTTCGTCTTCGTAACATATAGTTATCACATCCTTTGTTTTTTATAACATTATACATGGGTATTTATATTTTCATTTGCGTATATAGGAATATACGTGTACCTTGTATTTTACCCGTACAATCATCGTTATTTTTATTTCCAAGACTTGATGCAAGGATTGCACCTTATGTTTAATGTGCACTTTTATTTATACTTTTATCTTTATTACTAGTACTCATATTTTATCATTATTATTATTATTACTATTATTATTACTATTATTATTTTTACTTTTATGACAAACCCGATACGGTTTTTAATACGTTAGTTATACCCTTTTTAAAGTTTAACATAACCAAAATTCCATCTTTACATTTATATCATCTTGTTTATTTATAAGTGGGTTTTACTACTCAAGATCATTTTTACCTTAACTAGGTGTTCTATTAACCTTAACCTTCCTTAAACACCCTTTAAATCCTTTATATCTTTTACTTAACATGATTTATCCTTAATTATATGTCATTTCAACACACTTCAAGTTTATGTTTATGTCTAATCACCTCATTATGTATATGTATCTTAGGCTTAGTCCATGTTTTTCTACTAAACATTATATGGCATTAGTACCTTGGGAATGTCGGTTTTTGAGCAATTTAAGACGAGATCCAAGTTCCTTGACGTTAACCACGATGTTAAGAGTCTACAATATGTTCAAATAACATGAAATAGGTGGATTAGGGTCAAGTAAAATGATGAGACCGTGGCTGGACAGAATCTGTGTTTTTCCAGCCACCATAAACTGTTACAACTCGAGTTTTCGGCTTACCTAATGCTGAAATGAAGCCGGAAATGGATGTTCAAAAGGTGGTTCGTGATCCTTGCGAGTTTCCTTGGATTCCTAAACAAGAATCATCCAAAAATACCAAGTGGTTTGTGAGATATGAACAAAAGAAGAGAGGGGGGTACTGCTGGAAAATGCAGTTTCCAGTAGTGACCTTTGAAGGTTCAATGCTTCTTACCAAGTCTTCCAGGCAGAGATCCGTTCAAGGCTTTCTACCACGGTTTAAGGATTTCTTCTAGCTTTCCAACGATATATAGGGTTCAAGATGTTCAGAGCAGCATTATAGAGAAAACGGGTTGCAAAGAGGCGGCTGTGGTGGTGCTCTGCTGCTGCCTTCGGCCGAGAGAAGAAGAGGTTGGTTTGGAGCTATGTTTCTTGAGTTTGTGTGTGGTGTTTTCCATCCAAGTACTTGGTCTTATTTATAGGAAAACCCAAGGGAACACATCCCTTGGTTTGGGGGATTATAATCTTATCAAATCAAGTGCAATAGTGATCAAAGTATGGTGTTTATTGTTGTTTATTTGAGGGAATGGGGGAGGCGGCCATAGGGAATGGTTAGGAAGATTTTTGCTTGATCATGTAGTACATTCACAATTATGATGTTGAAGATGATGATGATACATGATCATGATACATATGGATGCATGGATAATGGTTTATAAGATTTAATGTGGTGTTTGTTCCTTGTACATTAAAACTGAATGGGAAGAGGTTGGGGTTCGGCTTTGGGCTGCAAAGGGAAGGTATTATGGTCATTTAATAAATATATTGGTTGTCCAAATGTAGTGCTAAGTTCAATCTTGGTTCGGGTCTTAAGTGGATAGTCGTTAGGACGAGTTGATCATCGAGTAAACAAGTTATGGAATTTATATTGGACTTGGGTATTATGAGCTTCTCTTAATTTATTTGGTCACCTATAAAGTATTATAGATGGTATGGAACCCGGTATTTATTTCGGTTCCCAGTATGATGTATATTTAAATTTAGCCCGGAGTTATATTCGATTAAATAGTGCTCCATATTGTAATCCTTCATGGATTGTTTAAATTATTAACTTCATATTATTTTGACTAGTATACCTTTAATTCCTTCATAGTTTCATATCTTGGTCGTCTCACTGTATAATGTAGCATTGATTTGGCCGGTTCGGCGACTATATTCCATTATTTAAACGTTTATGGCGTTTTGGTCCTAATTAGGGAATTAGGACATTACTGGGCATGGTCTTACCATTACCCCTTATATTGGATCATAGGTATATATTTAGCTTGATATGTTTGTCACCTCTAACTATTACTGGGCTGTCTTTCTCATTTAGCCGTTCTCATCGGCTCTTTATACGATCCTATAGGCATAACGACTGTTCTCGTTCACATTTCAAGTATACTATGGTTTATACCTCATATAAATAATACGTAATTTAAATCAAATATATACATTAGAGTGTGAAAAATTACCGGGTGTCACACCTTGTGATGGATTGCAATGCTGCGTCGCGCTTGGTGGGTCGAGCTAAAGGGTTTCAGGATGGCTATGAATATGGCATGCTGAAGAAGAATCCATCCGACTACCCTTATCAGCTCGACGTTGTCTGCGCTGATATGACCGAGGTGGGGGAGAAGTACTTGAATACTCCAATTCCAATCCTTGAGCAGGTATTTTAACCTTAATGAGTTTACCTTGACTTATTTTCCTAGTCTTTTGTACTCATACTTTTCCTTATGACTTGCAGATAGCCGCGCTTGCTGACCAGCCCGATCTCGGCGCGCTAAAGAAATTACTTGACGAGTGTGAAGGGACTGGTGGCAGCGATGATGGCGCGGGCAATGCTGCCTCTGCTAGCGGCTCTGGCGTGGCCAAAGGACCTACTTGTAACATCCTAAAATTTTTATATTGATAAATAAAAGAAAGTTATGTTTAGTAATTTCACGTTTTAGTTATTTAATGTCGAGTAAGGAACGGGTCTTGGGCTTAGTTATTTTATGAACTCGGCCTGTCTCGACCCGTAGGAAGCCAACCCGAGCCTAACCAAACCCGTAGTATATAAACGAAATTTCTTGACACATCCACCATTTTCACCATCTTCCTTCACTTACACCCACCCAAACACTCTCAATTCTAGAGAGAGAAACTAGAGAGAGAAAGTTCTCAAATCGCCGATCCGAGTTCACAATCTTGTTCCTAGTCGTTTTTGGTAAGTCCCTCTCGAAAATCATCCGTTTTCATAACCATTTCGGCCTCAAATCGAGCAAAAACGTAACTTGAGTTTTCGGGTCAAAAACCGCCTTGTTTTGGTGTCAAAATGCAAGCTTTTGTGTTTAAAAGTACTAGGAATCGATAGCCCTTTCAATCCCGAACATTTCCATGTCAAAAACTTCGTTTTTGGGTCAAAAATCTGGAAAATCTGGAAAACCCGTGAGTTTCTCCGTCGCCAGCTTGAAGGAGTCGAATCAGACTCATTCGATCGAACCAGTCGATCGAATCAGTCCATTCGATCGAATGTGTAGATCGAACAAGTCCAGTCGATCGAATAGGGAAGCAACCGAATGGTCTCCAACTCATTCGATCGAATGAGTTTTGTATTCGATCGAACGTGTGCCTATTCGATCGAACGCGTGTCTATTCGATCGAACGTGTGTCTATTCGATCGAACGTGTGTCTATTCGATCGAACGTGTGTCTATTCGATCGAACGCGTGTCTATTCGATCGAACGTGTGTCTATTCGATCGAACGTGTGCCTATTCGATCGAACGTGTTCCTATTCAATCGAATCAAGCCAGAACCAAGCTGTTTCCAAGTTCGCCTAAGGTTTAACTTCGCCTGAAGCGAAGTTCGTTTATAAAATAAATTAAAAACCTAATGGAAAATGTGTTAAGGCAGTTATCGAAAATAAAATTTTTCCAAGCTGACCTGGCAGCTTAACCCCAGCCAGGGGCTCTGCCCCTTGGACCCCGCTAGGGGCTGCCGCCCCTAGAACCCCGCTGCCAGGGGCGCTGCCCCCGGACCCCCGTTCGTTGTGGGTCATATATAGATAGAAATACAAACGAGTAGCAGTAGTTAATTGATATGTGTAAATATTATACAGTTAGCCGAGCCCAGTTAAAGAAAGGAATTACGATCAGCGGCGAGCGTAACAGGATCCAGGTGAGTTTCTAGCCCCATTTATGTGTCATGTTTTCGGGGCTGTGTGCATACTCAATATGTTTGTTAATACGCTTATCCTAAGAGATAAGTGTATGCCTTATGTGAATGATGTGATATGTGTGAATGATTGCTTGATGGTACGTGAACGATCTTCGGATATTGCACGTACTGTCAGGTTGTAATGCTAAGTTAAGGTAAGTATGATATGTATGCTTATGTGTATGAATGTGATAAGGATAATAAAAGAAAGAAATGATAATGTATGGTTGTATGGTTATGAAAAGGGTACCGAGCCCTAATAATACTCGAGGAAGGAGGGTACCGAGCCCTAATAATACTCGAGGAAGGAGGGTACCGAGCCCTAATAATACTCGAGGAAGGAGGGTACCGAGCCCTAAGAATACTCGAGGAAGGAGGGTACCGAGCCCTAACAATACTCGAGGAATGTAGGGCGTAGTGCTCTTTATAACGTAAGATATGAAAGTAAGAAAGTAAGGAAGTATGAAAATATGAAAGTATGAATATAACGTTATGTAAATGGTATGATTACGTGATTATCTAGAACTCACTCAGCGTAGCTGACTTTTAGTATGCACGCAGGTGAGTAGGATGAGGCAGCTCGCTTGAGGAGACACATGGCACTGAACAAGAATCTGGCATCTGAAGATTGTGATGTGTTAACTTTAATGCTTTAATGTGAAAGACAATGAATGTTTTGAGACAAGTTATGAATTATGTAACGTTTAATGAAAGTTTTATATTCCGCATAAATGTTTTAATTAACTCTGATATTTAGAACTGTGTTTATGAGTAAATCCAACACGAAAGTAGGGTTACCGGTATCGGGGCCTTACAAGTTGGTATCAGAGCAAAGTTCGAGAGATTTAAGCATCCTACATGCTTAGACTCGAACAGAGAATGGGATTTAAGTAAGAAAAGAAAGAAGATGCCAGTTCAAGAATGCCATGTGTTGCCCAAGCAAGATCAGTAAAGGTATGGTGTAGGATTAAAAGATATTTGTTAATGAGAAAGGAAAGATATGTGAACGGTAGGGACAGGAATAATTGATGGTTTAATTTGACAAACTGCTTAAGTAGAACCAGCACAAATGGACTCATAAAGGGAAGTGTATAGGACACGGAAAGTAACGTGATCAGCTAATCACAACTGGCCACTGTTATTACCTGTTAGCCTTACTATCCTTGTACTAAATAGTTCTTTGAGTGATGATGTTTGTGTTTTCCCTTGTAGAATACTAATGGCGGGAGCTGGAGAATTTGTTGGAACTGGGGGTCGCGCTGGACGTCGTGGCAGGCCTCGTCTTGTCCGGCAACCCTCGGTAGAAGAAGCTTCCCACACCGAAGATGAAGGAAGCGCAGCTGGAGGAGACCAAAACAACAACGAAGAAGTTCAACTTAGCCCTGCAGTTCAAGCAGCCATTGTTCAGGCTGTGGTTGCTGCTGTGAAGAACCTGAATCCCGAAGGATCTGCTGGAAGCCGTGAACGAACCGCTGAAGGGGCGGGTGGTGATGGTAGGAAGGATGGGGAAGGTGAAAGAGGGGCCTCGAGTGGGGATAAGTCTGTGAAAGTCGATGATAGGAGAAGAGGACAAGGTGGGTGCAGCTATAAGTCCTTCAAAGGATGCGACCCGCCAAAGCTGACCGGGTTGGGTGACGCAATCGCTACTCTCCAATGGATAACCGCTATGGACAAGGTTATCCGCATTAGCGAATGCCGCCCCGACCAAGCTGTGGGGTATGCTACTCAGTCATTCGTAGACGAGGCTATGTATTGGTGGGAGAGTGTGGAGCAGAGGAAGAACCGCGAAGAGATCAAAGAGATGAGGTGGGATGATCTGAAGGAGTTAGTGATGATGAAGTTCTGTGCAGACGCCGAGGTTGAAAGGGCGGAAATGAAATTCTTAAACTTGAAAGCTGGGGCAATGACACATCGTGAGTACACCACCGAGTTCAATCGAATGTCTAGGTTGGTGCCCGATATGGTCAACACTGAGGCAAAAAGGATCAAGTGTTATGTGAGGGGATTACCGCAGAGAGTTCGCATGTTAGTCAGAACAAGTAAACCTACTACTTTCGATTCTGCGGTCGAACTCGCAGAAATGGTTTATGCAGACTTGGTTGCGGATGATGTGGTGGTGGGAGATGAGAAGAAAGAGAAGAAATGGGTCGCTCCTGCTAAACGACCCGGTACCCAGAGGTGGAACCCT
The DNA here is from genome assembly GCF_021521415.1 of Bidens hawaiensis. NCBI lineage: Eukaryota > Viridiplantae > Streptophyta > Magnoliopsida > Asterales > Asteraceae > Bidens > Bidens hawaiensis. The sequence goes on along the minus strand of NW_027496057.1, from coordinate 6,026 downwards.
AAGAACAAACAGCCGAGAGTTTGGGAGAACAGGTCGTGCAAGACTTGTGGCAAGGCGCACAGTGGTGAGTGTAGGTGGGGAAAGGGTTCGGATACATGTCATAAGTGTGGAAAGATACATGCCGGAGAATGTAAGTTTGGGTCGAATGTTTGCTACAAGTGTGGGAAGGCAGGTCATTATGCTCATGAGTGCAGTTCTAAGCCTGCATGCTACAAGTGTGGTAAGACGGGTCATTTTGCTAGGGAGTGTACCGAAAGCGAAGCGGGAGGTAGTAGAAAGAAGGATGCCGATCAAGCTAAGCCAAGAACTAGAGCCTACATGCTGACCCAAGAACAAGCCAAGCAGATTCCTGATGTTGTGACGGGTACGTTCCTAGTAAACGGCATTTCTGCTTTAGTATTATTTGATTCTGGTGCGAATAGAAGTTTTGTAGCTACGACATTTAGTAAACTCGCTAAAATGAAAGACTGCCGAGTGTCCGAAACTTTTGTAGTAGAGACCGCTAGTGACACTTCGGTTAAAATAACGAAGATGATTAAGAACTGTAAGATAGAATTGGAAGGACATGAGTTCCCGATCACCTTGTACGTTATGACCTTGGGAGGGTTCGATGTGGTTTTGGGTATGGATTGGTTGTCTGAGTTTGAGGCTCAGATAGTATGTAGGAGTAGGACTATAAGGTTAAAGTCATCGGATGGTAGCGCGGTAACGGTTTATGGTGATAAGGAAAGTTCTGGGCTTAATGTCATTTCGATGATAAAGGCTGAGGGTTTGCTAAGGCGAGGGTGTGGTGCTTACCTGGCGTATGTTGTCAACGCTACGGCCGAGACGAAAGAAATGAAGAATGTTCCTATTGTGCGCGACTACCCAGAAGTATTCCCTGAGGATCTTCCGGGGTTGCCACCTGAGCGAGAGATAGAATTTCAGATAGATCTAGTACCAGGAGCCCAGCCCGTCGCGAAAGCGCCTTACCGTCTAGCACCGTCCGAGATGAAGGAATTGATGTCCCAACTGCAAGAACTCCTCGACAAGGGTTTTATCAGACCGAGTGTTTCCCCGTGGGGCGCGCCAGTATTGTTCGTGAAAAAGAAGGATGGAAGTATGAGAATGTGCATAGACTATCGTGAGTTGAATAAGCTTACGGTAAAGAATAGATATCCTTTGCCAAGGATTGATGATCTGTTTGACCAACTGCAAGGTTCAAGTTGGTTCTCACGAATAGATCTCAGATCAGGCTACCATCAGCTAAAGGTGAAGGAGGCAGACATCCCTAAGACAGCGTTCCGAACGCGGTATGGACACTACGAGTTCCTCGTAATGTCATTCGGTCTAACCAATGCTCCTGCAGCATTTATGGACATGATGAATAGGGTGTGTCGGCCGATGTTGGATAAGTCGGTTATCGTATTCATTGACGATATACTGATTTATTCAAAGAATGAGTCTGACCATGCCGAGCATCTGAGAGAGGTATTGGAGACACTGAAGAAAGAGAGGTTGTACGCCAAGTTTTCGAAGTGCGCGTTCTGGTTAAGAGAAGTGCAATTTTTAGGTCATGTGGTTAATCCGGAGGGGATTACCGTGGACCCAGCTAAGATTGAAGCAATAACGAATTGGAAGACTCCGCAAAATCCGACCGATATACGAAGCTTCCTAGGGTTAGCTGGCTACTATAGGAGATTCATCGAAGGTTTCTCCAAGATAGCCGCACCGCTGACCGGTATGACCCGAAAGTCAATAGTATTCAGCTGGGGGAAATTTCAAGAAGAAGCCTTTGAAGAATTGAAGAAGAGACTCACGCAAGCTCCAATCCTTACTTTACCCGATGGTGATGAGGATTTTGTTGTTTGCGCTGATGCCTCGCATCAAGGGTTAGGTTGCGTGTTGATGCAACGAGGGAAGGTGATAGCTTACGCGTCTAGACAGTTGAAGGTCCATGAAAGTACTTATCCGACGCATGATCTGGAGTTAGCAGCTGTAGTGCATGCTCTTAAGATATGGAGGCATTATCTGTACGGTACTAAGTGTACTATCTATACCGATCATAAGAGTTTAAAGTACTTCTTCGAGCAGAAAGAATTGAACATGAGGCAGAGAAGATGGTTAGAATTGATAAAGGATTACGACTGTGAGATTAAGTATTACCCCGGTAAAGCTAACGTGGTCGCTGATGCGTTAAGCCGTAAGAATGAGGAAGTCCTTGCAACAGTGAAGTCATACAAGTTGATCATGAACTCAAGTCTTTTTGAAGAAATCATCAAAGTGCAGTCAGAAGTGTTAGTAGACGAAGGGTTAGTAAAGAAAGAAAGGATTTATGGTCAGCAAGATGAGTTGATGGAAAACACTCATGGAGTTAGGACAAGGTTCGACCGTATGTGGATCCCACGCCATGGTGATCTTAGAAGTCGAATCTTAGATGAAGCTCATAAGTCAAGGTACTCAATCCATCCAGGAACTACAAAGATGTACCAAGACCTGAAAAGAGATTACTGGTGGCCAGGAATGAAGAACGATGTAGTGGATTATGTTGGTAAGTGCTTAACTTGCTTACAAGTCAAAGCCGAACACCAAAAGCCTTATGGGAAGATGCAACCGCTAGAGATACCTGAGTGGAAATGGGAACACATCACCATGGATTTCGTAACTAAGCTACCTCGTACAGCTAAGCAACATGATACCATCTGGGTGATTGTGGACCGTTTGACCAAGAGTGCTCACTTTCTGCCCATACGAGAGGCCATCTCGTCAGAAACGTTAGCAAGCTTGTTCATTAAAGAAATTGTAACCAAGCATGGAGTACCGTTATCGATCGTGTCTGATAGGGATACACGGTTTACTTCGAGGTTCTGGAAGAAATTTCATGAAGCTATGGGGACGAGGTTGAACATCAGTACGGCGTATCATCCTCAAACCGATGGACAGTCTGAAAGGACGATCCAAACCCTTGAGGATATGCTACGTGCTTGCGTTTTAGACTTTGGTGGAAGTTGGGATGATCATCTGCATCTGGCAGAGTTCTCCTATAACAACAGTTACCATTCGAGTATTGGTATGCCACCGTTTGAGATGCTGTACGGTAGACGATGTAGAACCCCGGTGTGTTGGGGTGAGATTGGTCAGAAGGAAATGGGAAGTATAGAAGTGGTTCAGGAAACGTCTTCAAAGTTCGATCAGATCAAAGCAAGAATGAAAGCCGCTCAAGACAGACAAAAGTCTTATGCAGATAAGCGGCGACGACCAATTGAGTTTAACGTTGGCGACTATGTGATGCTTAAGGTCTCGCCTTGGAAGGGGATTATCCGTTTTAGGAAAAGAGGAAAGTTGAGTCCGAGGTACATCGGACCGTTCAAGATTGTAAAGCGTGTGGGTGAAGTAGCTTACAAACTGGATTTACCCGATGAGTTAGAAGGAATTCATTCAACCTTCCATGTTTCTCATCTGAGGAAGTGTCTAGCTGATGACACGTCTCACGTGCCCTTAATGGACATCGAGGTTGATGAGCAATTGAACTACATCGAGCAACCGATAAAGATCGTTGATCGCAAGGAGAAGCAGCTTCGTCACAAGATTATACCCTTGGTCAAAGTGATATGGAAACACCGCAAGGGATCGGATGCTACTTGGGAAGTCGAGGATGAGATGCGCAAGTTTTACCCTAGTTTGTTTATGTAATAGTTAGGTTTCGGGGACGAAACCTCTTTAAGGGAGGAAGACTTGTAACATCCTAAAATTTTTATATTGATAAATAAAAGAAAGTTATGTTTAGTAATTTCACGTTTTAGTTATTTAATGTCGAGTAAGGAACGGGTCTTGGGCTTAGTTATTTTATGAACTCGGCCTGTCTCGACCCGTAGGAAGCCAACCCGAGCCTAACCAAACCCGTAGTATATAAACGAAATTTCTTGACACATCCACCATTTTCACCATCTTCCTTCACTTACACCCACCCAAACACTCTCAATTCTAGAGAGAGAAACTAGAGAGAGAAAGTTCTCAAATCGCCGATCCGAGTTCACAATCTTGTTCCTAGTCGTTTTTGGTAAGTCCCTCTCGAAAATCATCCGTTTTCATAACCATTTCGGCCTCAAATCGAGCAAAAACGTAACTTGAGTTTTCGGGTCAAAAACCGCCTTGTTTTGGTGTCAAAATGCAAGCTTTTGTGTTTAAAAGTACTAGGAATCGATAGCCCTTTCAATCCCGAACATTTCCATGTCAAAAACTTCGTTTTTGGGTCAAAAATCTGGAAAATCTGGAAAACCCGTGAGTTTCTCCGTCGCCAGCTTGAAGGAGTCGAATCAGACTCATTCGATCGAACCAGTCGATCGAATCAGTCCATTCGATCGAATGTGTAGATCGAACAAGTCCAGTCGATCGAATAGGGAAGCAACCGAATGGTCTCCAACTCATTCGATCGAATGAGTTTTGTATTCGATCGAACGTGTGCCTATTCGATCGAACGCGTGTCTATTCGATCGAACGTGTGTCTATTCGATCGAACGTGTGTCTATTCGATCGAACGTGTGTCTATTCGATCGAACGCGTGTCTATTCGATCGAACGTGTGTCTATTCGATCGAACGTGTGCCTATTCGATCGAACGTGTTCCTATTCAATCGAATCAAGCCAGAACCAAGCTGTTTCCAAGTTCGCCTAAGGTTTAACTTCGCCTGAAGCGAAGTTCGTTTATAAAATAAATTAAAAACCTAATGGAAAATGTGTTAAGGCAGTTATCGAAAATAAAATTTTTCCAAGCTGACCTGGCAGCTTAACCCCAGCCAGGGGCTCTGCCCCTTGGACCCCGCTAGGGGCTGCCGCCCCTAGAACCCCGCTGCCAGGGGCGCTGCCCCCGGACCCCCGTTCGTTGTGGGTCATATATAGATAGAAATACAAACGAGTAGCAGTAGTTAATTGATATGTGTAAATATTATACAGTTAGCCGAGCCCAGTTAAAGAAAGGAATTACGATCAGCGGCGAGCGTAACAGGATCCAGGTGAGTTTCTAGCCCCATTTATGTGTCATGTTTTCGGGGCTGTGTGCATACTCAATATGTTTGTTAATACGCTTATCCTAAGAGATAAGTGTATGCCTTATGTGAATGATGTGATATGTGTGAATGATTGCTTGATGGTACGTGAACGATCTTCGGATATTGCACGTACTGTCAGGTTGTAATGCTAAGTTAAGGTAAGTATGATATGTATGCTTATGTGTATGAATGTGATAAGGATAATAAAAGAAAGAAATGATAATGTATGGTTGTATGGTTATGAAAAGGGTACCGAGCCCTAATAATACTCGAGGAAGGAGGGTACCGAGCCCTAATAATACTCGAGGAAGGAGGGTACCGAGCCCTAATAATACTCGAGGAAGGAGGGTACCGAGCCCTAAGAATACTCGAGGAAGGAGGGTACCGAGCCCTAACAATACTCGAGGAATGTAGGGCGTAGTGCTCTTTATAACGTAAGATATGAAAGTAAGAAAGTAAGGAAGTATGAAAATATGAAAGTATGAATATAACGTTATGTAAATGGTATGATTACGTGATTATCTAGAACTCACTCAGCGTAGCTGACTTTTAGTATGCACGCAGGTGAGTAGGATGAGGCAGCTCGCTTGAGGAGACACATGGCACTGAACAAGAATCTGGCATCTGAAGATTGTGATGTGTTAACTTTAATGCTTTAATGTGAAAGACAATGAATGTTTTGAGACAAGTTATGAATTATGTAACGTTTAATGAAAGTTTTATATTCCGCATAAATGTTTTAATTAACTCTGATATTTAGAACTGTGTTTATGAGTAAATCCAACACGAAAGTAGGGTTACCGGTATCGGGGCCTTACACTACTCCTGGCACTATCGTGATAGAAGACGACTCCATTCAAGACGAACAGCTTGATTATGGTAAGTTTGGAGATGACGAGGAGAGGGCTGCGCCAGATGCTGAGGGAGGGGGTAATGATGAGGACGGTGAAGAGGCTGATGTTGATATAGAGACTTGAGAAGCCCTTCATGTGTTTTTTTA